>NC_064849.1:16527538-16722538 GCF_024139225.1 Suncus etruscus
AAAAACAAACAGCAACAAAACATCCCCATAAGCCCAAAAGACTGATGTAAGGTCTAGAAATGGCTTTCCTTTCCTGCATTAGTTATTCCTCACTCCAGACTGAGTCCCTGGATCCCAGAGAATTTAGGTTGTAGGGGCCAACTCCTTATGGCTGACTCATGCGGCTGGTGGGATATGAAAGCTGTGCCATAGGGGCCCAAGACAGATGTTATTTTTCCTAGATTTCCCCAATTATTCATGAAGTCATGGGTAAGGAGGACTGTGACAAATTTCCTTCTCGAGGTTACTGTTCTCCCCTCTCCATTTGACATATGTCACCCAGGAATCTCTACTTGCACCTTGATGGTCTTTGATATTCTCTACATACTTTTGTTGCAATGCTGGAGTCTCACCTCCCATAAAATTCAGCCAAATCTCTTCTGAAGAATCCTTCAGCGCATTACCTAGCATCTCGATGGTTATCATATTCTGTAATGAGTCCTTTGGGTTGACTTAGGTTTCAGACTGTTTTCCCCAAAACACACATTTACAGGACCCCAGAATCTTACTGCCTGTTACATATACAATTAATTTTCTTATAGTGAATTACACATAAAATAAATCGTAAATTTATTTTAAAATGACCCACCTCAATGTGACCTCATAGGAGTCATTATCCACAGTTTAAGTTGCTAGGGTTAAAAAGAAGATCTGTACATTATTCTCATCTTTTTGTTTAAAACAAATCACCCAAAATATATAAAACTATTACTAATATTGTCAAAGGATAAAGGAAAGATCTTGAATCAAATATGAGACTGTAAACGATTGGTTAGCAAAATGTGCCTAGATAATGCTGTGATCAATATTTTGCTCTACTGTTTAACAAGAATGACAATATTAAACCCCAGAATATTCCTGCACTTGAAGAAAATTCCAAATGGTGTACTTCCTTCATTATTAGTATGTATAAGATTGAAGACCTAAGTTTCCTCATTAATTTATTAAAAAATATATATCAATATCACTCATAAAGACTTTGCATCCTATCTATAGTTCAACAAAAATCATGTCTAACAATTAAAAACTGAGATTAAAAAGTTTTTTTTTTTTTTTTTTTTTTTTTTTTTGTGGTTTTTGGGTCACACCCGGCAGTGCTCAGGGGCCACTCCTGGCTCCATGCTCAGAAATTGCTCCCGGCAGGCACGGGGGACCATATGGGACGCCGGGATTCGAACCGATGACCTTCTGCATGAAAGGCAAACGCCTTATCTCCATGCTATCTCTCCGGCCCCAAGAGATTAAAAAGTTTTAAAAATAGTGGGAGTATCATCTTCAAATGAAAACTAATTGACTGTAAATCTATATTTTCTTGGTGAAAATTGGAATTTATTAGAATAATTCATCAAATTAGGAGCAAAGTTGATTAGGGTTATTTGATTGAGACTAAATTGATTAATGACTTTGAAAATATAATCAAGAAAAACATCCTTTTATGTGGGGGAAAAACTGAGTGACATTTAGAAGATGGGTATTTAAAGACAATAACTTTTAGTTAACATCCAGAATTACAAAAATTTGCAATGATGTAACATAACTCGGTAAAAATTATCTTAAACTGAATCTGAAGAAAATTGCCAACATTTTATCAGAAAATAAAAATAGTAAAATCTTCTTCCTTGCTATAAAATGAAATAAAATCTGAGTGATAATGTTGGAGATCTGCTCTAATTAGTTATTTAAACTGAACTATTCAGGCAAGAATATTTTATTATGATTCTCCTAATATTCTAATTCTCCCTCTTTTCAGCACTTGCTGTGTTCATATAAATTGTCTAAGTACTTAGATCTATTTTTAAATTATTTCACTTTGTAGAAATAAGTGAAAGTAGAATTAAAAAAATTGTTTTCAGAAAAAAAAAATGCTATCCTTTGACTTTAAGCTCTTCCCCTGGAGAGCCTCTATAGATGAAACATATTCTTTTTTTCACAGCTGAACCAATCATTGAAAAACACTTTGACCTCAATTTATTTATTTATTTATTTGTTTATTTATTTATTTATTTATTTTGACTAGTGATGAAAGACAAGCACGTTCAAAAACAATTCCACCGAGCTCTCACTAGGGAAACTACCCCAGGAAGAAACATAGGAAACACTTATCGGGATGAAAAGGTGCAAAATTTATTTTCTTTTTGGTTTCTGAGCCACAACCGGTGGTGCATAGGGGTTACTACTGGCTCTGCATGCAGAAATCGCTCTTAGCAGGCTCTGAGGTCCATATGGGATAGTGGGGATCAAACCTGGGTCTGCCTTGTGCAAAGCAAAAAATGGCCTACCCACTGCATTTTAACTCCTAAATATTTTCTATATTAAGGTACGTTTTCCTTTGGGATTCTATCATTTGATAATATTTGCAATGTATTTCAGGTACTTAAAATTAGTTGCAGCTATTATTTAACTAGCCATTCTATACAGTTCTAGAATTTTAATATTTACTAGAACCTTCTAATTTAGTTAGAATTTTTTCTAATTAAAGCAGTGACTTTTGAACAATACTTCTATAGCTATCAAGTGCTTTCAGCAATTCTGTCCATGACTGTATGATGTAAATACATCTTATGCATGACCATTTCTGTGTCTATCCTAGCCCAACATAGTGTAATCTCTGAATGCACAGCTTAAAACACTACGAAGTATATTCCTATATTCCACTTCTTCCAATAGAAGGAGAAATATTAAAACCTAAACATTTTCTCAATACCTTCCAATAACTGTCCTTAATAGAATTGAATTTAAAGTCCTTACAAATCTTACTTGATAGCATTCCTGCCTCTCAAAACCTCATTCTGCCCATTCAGTGAATTTGAGAGAGAAAAGAGAACACATGTTCTGTTCATGACGAATAATGCCAATCGTGAGCGCGTAGAGGCTGAGCTCAAAGAACTCACAGAACTTTAGTTTTATAATGGAATTCACTAAATCTCCTCTCCTTGCTGTTCCTGTCTGCGAGTGACCATGTAAGAGATGCTCCATACCAAAGGCTTTTCTCTTGAGCTGACTCAGACCTTAACCACCCAAGTGGCAAAAAGATTCCTGCGGATTGATTAGGCATTTAACAAAATTCCGTTTTAAAATTGATCTCACAAACAAGATTCAGAGTTCCGGGACTTCTTTATTTCAACAATATTTGCTATAGTGTACCTGAACCAAGCTGAGAGTAAGCCATTCTGGAAAGGAATTCTGTACATCAAGGATTCCAGTCTCATTCAAAAGGGCCACAGCCATACAACTCTGCTCATATAGATTTACAGATTTTTCTCTGTCCCAATAAGCTCAATGTTTCAGCTCTGTACCAACAGACCTCATCCTTTAGATCAGGGGTCTTCAAACTATAGCTCACAGGCCACATGTGTTTCACTGAGGACATTTATCTGGTCAGGTGTTTTTACTACTGCTGCCTGTACTGCTTAGCGGCGAACTCATCCTGGGCCCACAGTGCGCATGTGTGGGATGTCCGCCACACTCTCTGACTCCCCTGCTCTCTGTCTCTTGACTCTTCCTCTAAGTCTAGGGTAGGGGTTCTCAAATTACAATCCTCCAAAAGCTGTCCAATAGTTCCCATTGAAATACTGTTAAGTTTGTTGATTTAACTTTACTTGTTCTTCATTTTAAATATTGTATTTGTTCCCATTTTGTTTTTTAATAACTAAGATATATGCAGTGTGCATAGAAATTTGTGGATAGCCACAAGCCAAAAAAGAAGTTCAATTTGTATATCCCATTTTACACGTAAGTCACTTCAAAGATGATCAAAGAATTTGAGAACAGACATGAGTCGATAAAATACATCAAGGAAAATATAGGTAGAGTGTTCCAAGACTTTAAAGATATTTTCAATAATATTATTTAACTGGTAAGGACAACAAAATCTAGAACTGGAGAAAGTACAGCAAGTATGGTGCTTGCCTTGCATGTGGCCAAACCAAGTTTTATTTCTGGTACCTCAGGTAGTGCTCTGATCCCCTCCACGAGTGATCCTTGAGCATAGAGTCAGGAATAAATCCCGAAAGAAGACTGGGATATTGTCCCTCAATTTATTGTTCCTCAATAAATAAACAAAAATCATAGATATAAAAATAAATTGAATTAATGATTTAGTTATCTCATTGTGAAATACAATAACTTTCACAAATTTTATTGAAATCTTTTCTTTTTTTAAATTTTTTTATTTTTAATTAAGAGAACAAGGATGCAAAGAAAAAGGACAAGATAAAGTTACAGTGGAAGGACAATCACCCATAACATAATTCTCAGAAGTCCCCTTGCTGATATCTTAAATTTGAAATGAAATCTTTCTTCTTTCTTTCTTTCTTTCTTTCTTTCTTTCTTTCTTTCTTTCTTTCTTTTTTCTTTCTTTCTTTTTCTTTCTTTTTCTTTCTCTTTTTTCTTTCTTTCTTCTTTCTTTCTTTTCTTTCTTTCTTTCTTTCTTTCTTTCTTTCTTCTTTCTTTCTTTCTCCTCTTTCTTTCTTTATTTCTTTCTTCTTTCTTTCTTTTCCTTTATTTCTTTCTTTCTTTCTTTCTTTCTTCTTTCTTTCTTGCTTTCTTTCTTTCTTGCTTTCTTGCTTTCTTGCTTTCTTTCTTTCTTGCTTTCTTGCTTTCTTGCTTTCTTTCTTTCTTCCTTTCTTTCTTTATTTCTTTTTCTTTCTTTCTCTCTTTCTTCTTTCTTTTCTTTCTCCTCTTTCTTTTCGTTTCATCTTTTTACTTTCTTCTATCTCTCTCCCCACTCTCTTTTTCTATTTTATTCTCTTCTCTCTCTTTCACACACACACACATATACACACACACACCACACACACACACACACACACACACACACACACTGGCTACTGGTGATTAAGAGTTACTCCTGGTTCTGTGCTCAGTGATCACTTCTGGAGAGGCTGGGACAATTGCAAGATAAGCTCCTTGCTCTCTCTGTACTACTCCACTAGTCTCTCTGGAAGATAACTTGAGACAGTGTTTGGATCATCCATTCAATGCTGAGCCATTTAAAATTTATGCAGACACTTCTTTATTTTATCTCACCAGTTCTATGTCAATTTTGCCTCACTATAATTTACTGAGTTAAATTTATAAATATCTATAAAGCACCCATTTGTAGTCCAGTTCTAGAGTTTTGCCACTTCTCGTTTTTTCATGTTAGCAGAAGAGAATTCCAAAATAATGATGAATTATTCTTATATTTTCTTCTGTTCATATATTTCATATTCAGTCTCTTTACCTATCTATTACTGAATTTTGCATCACTTTATTATTGTACATTTTTGTTATTGATTTTTATTTAACTCAGTTGAAATTCAGTATTCCAAACCAAAAAAATACATGGTGTGTTCAACTATTCTATACATTTGACCTCCTTTGTCAGACCTGCAGATATGCATTTAAAGCTTCTCTTTGGTAAGTCTCATGAGTTACTTCCAGAAAAGAAATTATATATATTTATATTTATATATTTATATATAAATATTTATATATATAAAACTTGAAGACATTTTTATAAGGTATTTATAAGATACAAAATGTTCCTCTGTCCCCCAAGCCACCAACTCTCATCACTCTTGTCTTCAGATGCCATAATTCAGGTTAACTTTATTATGTACCTTGTGCTATATTATGTACTATGCAGATGTGTAACGTATTATGTATTTTTGCATTATATATGGCACATATACCCATATAATATGTAGCATATGCAATATGGCATTTATTATATACTATATATTACGTTCCATATGAGGTAATACTTCACATTTAGGAGAAAGCCTCTTTGCTGGCTCTGCTATTCTTTAGGCAGAGAAATACTTCATAAGGGAAATGTGACACTTTTGCTATTAGCATTGGCTTCTTGAGGGGAGAGGCGAGGTGCAGAAGACTGTGGCCAGTTGAGATCAATCAGCTGTGATTAAGATAGGGTAACTCACCAGTAGTCAACCAAATAGAACTCACTTGCAGTGCTTTCAAAACAACCTCACTTAGTAAGACAACAGCCACTCACCATCCATTGTTGCTGGAGTACAAAGATCAAATGCTTGCAAATGTTCTTTAAAAACTTTGTAATTGTCTATCTGGTGAATTCAATTCAAATTTTATTTAAACAGTGCTGCAAATGATAACCTTCCTCCTATTCTGTCATTTTTGTTTCTGCCTCTGAATCTTATTGGCTGACAATGAAAGTCGTTATGTCTTTGATTCCAAGACAAATTTGAGGAAGATCTTTTTTTCTCAAATATGGAAAATACAAGCCTCCTCTAAAATTCTATTCTGTCTTCATTTAAAAATTTTATATATGGAATTTAGCAGTAGTTTTATTTATTTATTTATTTAGTTAGTTAGTTTTTTTGGGCCACACATAGTGGTACTCAGGGGTTATTCCTGGCTCTGCACTCAGAAATAGCCCCTGATAGGCTTGGGGGACCATATGGGATGCTGGGAATCAAACCCAGGTTGCTGCTTGTGAGACCCTATCTCTGTGCTATCACTCTGGTCCCAAGCAGTAGTTTTAAAAACATAATGTTGACTATTATTATTTTTTGATTGCTAAGCATTTTTCTATGTATGTCACCTTAGTCTTTTCATGAAAACATAGTACAGCAGTTAGGACACATATGTGTTCAGTATGTGATCTACAATACAACCACTTAATATCCAGCTAGTGTGGCCCTTAACTCTGATGATTAATGGAAAAGAAGGAGGTGTAGAAGCAATCATTGGTGTTTTGCTCATCAGATGCAACTTGGTCTTTGGTGGTGTGTGTGGTATGTGAGCAGACTAGAAATTTTGTAATATCATGAACAAAAAATAATAAAATGAATTAATGAAGTTATTTTCACAAAGAAAAATATATATTATTTTACTCCAATGATAGGTAGAAAATGATTGTCCATGAAGAAGAGCAAATGGAGAAAAAGTATAGTGGAGTACAAAGGGTGTCACTATGGAAAATAATTGAAGTGATTAATAATAACAGTGACAAAACTCAATTAATTTCTCATATTGACAGAATATGTTTAGTACTTTATCACTAAAGTTATTTCACATTTAAGGTCAATTTCAAAGACGCTCACCTTGATTTTAATTTGAGAATTAAATTGAAAATAAGAGAAAGTAATCAAGAGGGCTTTATTGAGGAGACAAAATAATAAAGAAGGTACCTCAATTTTCTAAGAATTAAATTGAAGTCATGTAATTTTATGATATGATCTTTTATTGCATTAAGGAAAGACCTTGAGAGTTTGAACATACTGATCTTAGAATCAAGAAATTATAGAGTAAAAAAAAAAAACTAACTAAAAAACTCCTTTGACCATTTTCAAACCTTTTCCCCCATCCCTGGTTCTAAAACACAATTAAGTTTCAGTTCTTATTTATAGAAACATAAGGATTTTAATAATGCCGTTTAATTCTGTGGAGTATTTTGTAAAACTGAATAATTCAGTCCTAATTAAAATCAACAGTTATAGATGGTTTCACATTTAGTCCATATCTTCCTTGGCCTCAATAACCACGTTAAAATATTGTTAAGAAATTAAGATTCAAATAGCACTCATTACACAGAACCAAAATCACTTTTAAGTAATTTACCTAAGTAATTTACATGTAGTCACAACGACTCTGTGCCAGCTACTTACAACTTTGGCATTGTTTATGGGAGAGCAGCCAGCACTAAAGCACAGAATTGAGAAATACTTTATTATGATATTCTCTTTTAAGTTGAGAAATAGTTAAAGAAATAGTGCAACATAACAAAAGTCAGCATGCATAATCAACATAATTAATTGGCTATACCCCTTCAAGAAATGGTATACAGTAAAAGTTCTGGCTGATGGGTTTCTGGTATATCTAGCCCAATCCCAAGATGAGGATACAATATCTTTCCAAGGTACAAGGGAAAAAATGGGTGAATTTGGGGCTGGAGCAGTGGTACAGCGGTAGGGCATTTGCCTTGCACGCAGCTGATTTGGACTGACTGCGGTTCTGTTTGGTTCAGTCCCCCAGTGTCCCATATGGTCCCTCAAATCAGGAGCAATTTCTGAGCGCATAGTCAGGAGTAAACCCTGAACATTACTGGGCGTGGCCAAAATTTAAAAGCCCCACCCCCCAAAAAAGATGAGTTGATAATTCAAACGATTTTTCATCTTTCTTCCTTATTTTGTTTTTTCCTATGAAAAATTTTCCAGAGGCTTTTGTCATTAAATATAAATTGTGCAAAATTAGCTGGGTTCAAATCATGATTTCTACATTTGAAATCTGTATATTTTTTATATACAATCTCATAAAGGAACTAGTCATGTTACTTTCAAATTGATTTATTGTAAAGATTAGATAACTTAGTGAAACAGTGCTCACAGAGCATTAGTTATATATTTCTATACCTTCCCTTTGCCACTTTTCTCCTATTACAAAAGTAATATTAGCTCATAATTTTTCTTTATTTTTCTTCCAATCTCCCAAACTGAATTTCTCCACACACTTCATTTGCTTTTAATTCTACTTAGCATATATACTGGTTAATAATTAGTCACTGTAATTAGTATATATTCAGAAACTATATCTTCCAAAATAATAAAGTTAGAACAACAGAACTTTTAAAAACAGCAGAATCCATAACTGGCAAGGGGATAGAGCTTGCAAACTCCTTGGCTTTTGCCCTCTACCTTGCCATTTCCTCTCAACCAGTTTGGTGATTACGATGGGTTTCTTAAATAAGAATAGTAGTATTTCTATGACTGAAGAAACAGATGATGAGAACAATCAGTTTCTGTGAATCCAAGCCCCAAATGATTCTTTAGAGATGCCCCCATCTAATAATATATTCGTTCCTCTTTTTTCTGCTGTCATTCCTATTATAGCAAACATGATTCTTTAAAAGTAGAGATTCTCTAAGTCTGATGAGACTTAGAGTCTCATCATCATAATCATTATCATTAATATCATCATCAGTAACACCAGCAGCATCTGGAAACAGATTAGAAATGAAAATTCTTGGTCTTAGTCAGCTGATGAATCAAAATCTTCAAAATCTCTGATGCTAGAGCCCAGTAATCTATATTTTAACAAGTCCTCAAGACGATGATGTTCCATGATAAGAAAACTGTTCATTGCCAATTACAGTAGCTTCTTCAGAAAGGAGGAAGACTTAAGTAGACAGCTTGAACAACTAAGGACAAGGACAAAAAATATCAGGGTGTTGTTATGTGCAAGATATGGCGGTAAATACTTTCAGATGCTTAATCTTACTTTAATAACAAGAATCTACTAGCCTGGTATTTGTAAGGGAGGAGACTGAGACAAAATGTCTGCCATGGTCGTTGAAAAAATAAAATGGTGTTAAAAGTCAATCCTCGTCTGGCTGAGTCTCCACCTGATAATCTTCAGTGATATAGTTTGCTGCCAAACCTTTAAAATAAATTATTTTCTTTTTCACATATATATTGAGTGGTACCTATTTCAGAGAAATATTATTTCTCTATATTTTTAGAATAACATTTGTTCTCATATTTCTGTATGCAAGTATTATCTTTTAAATTCACAAACTTCATATATATATATAGGCTATGTATTTATTTTCAGAAAGTATTAAGAGTTTACTATGTGCTGGGTACTGTAAAGACAACTACAAAGACATTCATGTTTTATTCTTGCTCTCAAATTGTTAAGCCAAATAACTAGTTGATATCTCAAATTATTTGTAAAAAACAGGATAAAATATCTGAGGTATTTAATATAGATATTACATACATAAGATTTACATTAAAATGGAAAACATTTTAGTTGCTAATCATAGTAGTCAATGTGTTATTATCCCCTCCATAGACATTTGTTGAAAATTTTCCATGTGAATCAAGATTTACAAAGTTATGTGTAATATAAAAGCAGAAAATAGACCTGCTCTCAAGGAATCAGCAAGAGACTTTGTCCTTTGACTTGCCCTGCTGTTATCAAGATCAATTACTTTCTTAAAAATAAAATGCTCTACTCTGCTTAAGGCTATAAGTGATCATCCTCATATAAAAATTATTTGATTTTTTTCACCAGTGTCTTTGAATTTCATTTAATATCCTGGGGTTATTGTTAAGATTTTCTTTTCTTTAAAGCATCAAATCCATGGTCAGCTCTTAACAAATACTTGACTTTTATCCATTCTGTAATCCAGTGAATGCTGTGGAATAGATGAAAAAGATAGTCCCTCTACTCAATGAAGTTATGTTATGCAAGCCACCAATTGTGATGAAAAGAGCTATGTACTACTACTGTACATATATGCAAATAATCAATAGTCATAAGTAACAGTGATTAGTTGACATATATGTACAGTTAATTGCTTCATGGAGCTACTTGAGGAGACTCTTAAAGATGATTATATATTCACTAGGTAGACTTAAGTAAGGAAAATTTAAGCATAGAAACAGCATTTACAGAGGAATGTGTTCATGAACTAGTATGACATATTAAGGAATCCATAATTAGAATCAATGTGAACACCGGAGAAAATGTTGGAAATAAAAATTGTAATGTCATGTTCAACAAATTAGAGTATATTTTTGTGTGTAAAATATTTTGTCATAACAAAGCAGTGTAGATACTTTATTATTGTTTTTGTTTTGTTTTTTTGGGCCACACCCATTTGATGCTCAGGGATTACTCCTGGCTAAGCGCTCAGAAATTGCCCCTGGCTTTGGGGGACCATATGGGACACCAGGGGATCAAACCGCTGTCCTTCCTTGGCTAGTGCTTGCAAGGCAGACACCTTACCTCTAGCGCCACCTAACCGGCCCCCAGTGCAGATACTTTTAATGTTCAAAATTGAACAGCAGTTCAAGTCAAGAAAAGAGAAAATTTTACATATAAAAGAACAAAATAGAGTCCCATATATTTTGCTAGTTATCTCATTAAATGGCAAGACTCAAGTCATCATTGAAAGATGATTTTATTTTGAAAATATTATCTTAAACCGCAAGAACATCTATTAAGCATCACAATTTAATATGCCAAAGGGAAAGCCATGTTAACAAAAGGCACACTTAATTTATCTAAATATGCCAAACCCATCTTTTGCTGGGTTTATAACCCCATTTAAAACATTTTCTATTTTTTAAACAAGAAAAAATAGACATGTTGCTAAATGCTAACTGTCCATATTTATATAGACAAAGTGTAGTCCAATTGACAATTAAAAGAGGAAAGAAGATAAAATTCTATCTCTATTACTCAGACACTAACACCCTCCAGCTTCCAAGCTTTCAACAGAACTAAGGAAATAGGTTTTTCTTTTTTCCTCACAGAGCATAGGGTTATGGATTCCATTAAGCCTTTTTGAGATAAGAATAGAGAAAATTAATTTAGAAGAGAAATGGATTTTGACAAGAAATATTTTTTTACTAAATTCTGCTCAAAATATTCCCCCTCCCCAATTCCGTTAAGAACCTTGAGCGTCATAGCATAAGGAAGGGGTAAAAAGGGCCTCAAACACAGGAAACTAAACACAAAAGCAATGGGAAATGGTGACAGAGAAACAGAATGCACTTTTAGGAAAATCTCAAGTTTGGAATCCATTAATGTTCCTTGAGTCATCTTTATGTTTTCCACCTTCCACTTTATCATCTTCATCTTTTGCATCGTCATACACGTCTACATATTTATCGGTATCTTTCGTCCTTCTTCTTTATCATCTTCTACTCCTTCCCATTGTTCATTATCCAGGTCAGATATCAAGTAGTACTGCAGTGAATTTGGTCATACACCATGTATACCTTGCCCAACTTATTTTCACCAGTTTCAGAATGCTCAGTGAACTAAGTGAACTATTATTTCTATTGTGGTTTCTCCCCACAGTCTTTATTCTGTGTTTTATTTAAACATATCACCAAATCCTTTTCAGATTTTCATTTGATTTCAGGGGACTCTAAAGATAAATCATTACTCTCATTCAGATGAAATTCTTTGGAGAGAAATATTTTAAATAAAGATTTGAACCAAAATGAAAATATTTTATTTAATCTGATTAAATTAAAATTCTGTCACTTGAATGCTTGTCAGGTAATGTTGATTTGTCTCTTGATCTGCCTTCCCAAACAGAAAAAGCACTTGTGGGTAGTTGAATATGTTGTAACACCAAAATTTGGGATTTGGTGTTTCAATTCTGACCTCTTCTAAAAAACATATGAGTTTGTTGTATTTCTGTTCTATTTCATTTTGAATTGTTTACTGAAATCTTCTCTTCTTTTTTTCCCCTTCCTTTTCTTTTTCTCCCTTTCACACACCAAGAGTTGAAAGTTTCATTCATCTTGAAGAAGGCAATCCTGGTCTCTATCTGAGACTGATTGTAGTGAAGCCTAGCATTTGAGGACCATGCAGGCCAGCAAGTTCAAGGCATAGATTCTTGGGATAAGAGAAGCAGGCCTCGAAGGAGCCAGGTGAATTCAAACTGAAATTTATTTGATGGAAACTGAGAATCCATTACAGGTTTTCAAACAAGGCAACTTGACCTTTAATCAAGATAATTAGAATTCAGGCCTATGTATTAAGTGGTTCTATATAGTAAAAAATGTAATTTGACTTTTAGTGGTGAGTTGAATGCAGTAAAGCAAACATTCAAAAAATTTTATGACTTGTACATGATAATTCAATAAAATTTTAAAAACTATAATAAATGAAAAAAGTTCATTTATGACTGAAAGATAAAGATTAATTAGAATTATTGTGGTGTTAGAATGGCTGATTTAGGAGTGAATAAAGACTGACAAGTTGTTGAGTGGACTTTAATTAATGGAGAAACAGTTGAATAGATGGTTCTCAAAGTAAAAATATACTTCATGTTACTGTATCTGGTCTTTATATGTTAAAAATATTTTGGAAGTTCAGCTAGCATGGATTGCTTTGCTTTTTTTAATCCATACCTTATGGTGTTTAAGGTTTCCTCCTGATTCTATGTTCAGGTTTATCTCCTGACAAAAATCAGGGGACAATATGCTATGCGAGACATTGAATCCAGGTCAGCTGCATACAAGGCAAGTTCCCTTCCTGTTGTAAGCTCCCATGAATTTTTTCCAGTAAAGTAAAATAGTTTTATTAAAGAAAATTGACCTGTAAATATCTGAGGAGAGAGCGGGGGAGAGGAGGATAAATTCCCTGAAGATCTTTCTAGAGAGATCTTGAAATAACCAATCAAATACCAAATGGTAAATCTAATTGTGATGACTTGCTGTTCATATGCTCTGGTTAATTACTAGTTGTCTGAGTGGAGGTGGAAATAACTGATACACATCTAAATCAGTTCAAATTTTTGTAACTGGGTAAGATATACTTTCATGTGTGGCTTGCATGCAGAAAGAGACATTTTTATAGTTGAGATTTTAGATAAATTAGCAGAAATAGCTATTTGATGAGAGATGTCACTTCCATAACATCCAAGTCAGGCTTCAATCTAATATCGTTAATAATAAATGATAATATGAATTATCAGTATAAGTGAGATAAAGTAACTTGAAAAGAAAGATAATACATACATAGTAAAATTTTTTAACATTTAAATATAAAGTTGATTAGTATCTTAAAAATAGATGCATACTGAGGAAGAAGATGGGAAGAATAAAAGGAAGGAGGAAAAGAAGAAATAAAGAAAAGAGAAGGAAAAAGAAGAAAAAGGAAAAGGAAGGTGGCAAAGTAAGAGACAATTGATGTTTGTTTTGGGGGGGGCACCAAAAAAGCTCACGAGGTCCTCCCATAATGTGCGTGGGAATCCCAGGGATACTCTGAGGACTGAGTGTACTGGGGATTAGAAACCAAAACAAGTTATCCAGTTCTTTAAAGTGTTTCTCCAACCCAAAACCTACGTATTTTAATTACTTTACTGAACAAGTAACTTTGTGCTAGAACTGGTCTAGACCCTTGGAATCTATTCAAGAACATACTAATAGACAAGATAACTTTACTCATAAAACTTAAAATGAAAGAAAACAATCAATTGGGAAAATAAGAAGTCAAACTGATTTTGAATAAAATTCAAAACATTTGGGCCCGGAGAGATAGCACAGCGGCGTTTGCCTTGCAAGCAGCCGATCCAGGGCCAAAGGTGGTTGGTTCGAATCCCGGTGTCCCATATGGTCCCCCGTGCCTGCCAGGAGCTATTTCTGAGCAGACAGCCAGGAGTAACCCCTGAGCACCGCCGGGTGTGACCCCCCCCCAAAAAAAAAATTTCAAAACATTTTCACAGAAAAGTTAAGATTCCCTAAAATACATCCTTAAATTAAAGTTTGAGAAACTTCTTATTAGAAGTCCTAAGTCTTAGAGATCCTAAGTTCAGTGAGTCTTGGTCACCATTTTTATCGTAAGCAGCAACAGAGAATTTTGCTACCAAGAAGCCAACTGAATGGAAATAATCTTGATAGAAGTATCAAGGAGTGTAGCAGGACAGCCCCTGAAGAGGTTGACTGATGGAGGGATGGAGAATGAGGCCCTTTTCTTCCAGCTCGGAGCACGTGTCTGCCACCCTGTCTAGCCCACGGTTCTGAGGTGAAACGGCGGGTAAACAGCTCGCAGACAATCAGGCTCGTGGAAATATTTGCTTTATTCGGATGGACAAAACTGAAGTCCAAAGACTCCGATTCAGTTCCAGCCAGCAAAAGCCTCTCGCCTTCCACAGACCCTTGCTCTTATAGTCCAGAGTCAGGTCCCACCCAATGGTGGGATCAGATACCAACCAATGGTGGAAGCAGAATCAGGTCCTACCCTAGGGTGGGGGCAGAATGCCAGGTCACACCCTAGGGTAGGGCACAATCACCTAATCAGATTAGGGTGAGCAACATAGTAATCCCCCAAAATATTTACATACACAACAAAGGAGCAGTTAGGAATTTCCCTGATTATACATTAGTTAGTGTTTCACACTGTTTTCAGAATCTTGAAGGTATTTCTAGGCATAGGGCCAAAATTTCACTGCAGGATTTGAGAGAGTACGACTCTGAAGAAATAATCATTATAGTAGGCAAAGATCTAATCAACTTAAATATTTTGTTTTGATTTCTTGCTGCAAGGAATAACCATGACATAATTTAAAATGATGATTTCAATCATTAAGAGAAGAGGGGCTCTAAACCCAAAGCAGTCACACAGTTCTAATAAAATTAGTCTATTATGTGAAATTGATTGCTTGCACAAAATTGACCTGGTGTTTATGATATCAGAATAGCTAAAAAAAATGATGTCAATATTTATACCTCTATAAATTACCCACACAACACTGTTATGATGGTGTCTAATTAATGTAGATCCAAATTAATTGCCTTTTAAATCCAAATTGTATTGTAACCTAAACCTTATCCACACTGCCATATCAGGTACTAGATATGGAGAAATGGCATGTTGGGAATGGTATGATGTATTGGATGATAAAATAATTATGCATTCTTTGAGTGCTGGTTCTATTAAAGAAGTTCTAATTTTATTTGCATTTAATTGCTGCCATGTAAGTTGATCACTAATCGTGCTCCTGACATTAAACTTAGGTTGTTTATTTTCCTTTGTTTTTCCCTTAGGCAAGAAATACCTGTCGTTACGTGCTGAGTAGGTCAAATGAGACAACCAAGCAAATCAAAGGTCCTCTTTGTTTTACTGTAACTTTTAAATTTAGAATAGGTTAATATTTAAAGAAAATTTGTAGACTTTTGTTCCTTTCATGTGGGAGTTATATTTTATTCATTTCTTTTTACAATTTTATTTAGTACCTAAAAAAAGATTTGACATAAAAGTGGAAGTTTAATAGGGTTTTATTTGCTTTTAGGAAAAAAAAGATAAAATTAGCAACAAACATTTGATGATTCGTAACCTGAATATTCCATTGTTGTTCCTTATAAAGCTTTACCTTGCCTTTCCTTTCTTTCCTTAATATGACAATGGATTTATTTTAACTATTTAAAAATAGATGCCATATTGTTCTTTGAATATAATTAAAAATAAATTTTATATTTAAAAATATAAAAGAGCAACAAATTGAAGATATTTAAGAAAGCTGGTTGGTTGCCTGAAGCCAAAATATTTGGAATCTTATTTCTGAGTTCAATTCACTATGTCCTTGGACACCAAACTTGTTAAGTATCTTGACTCATCAAGTGTAAAATTAGGAAGGTAAATTCTGTTCTTTCAAGCCTGCTTGAAAATGTTATTGCTACCCATATAAGACTGCACAATTCCGCTGGGCTGCACTTTCTTTTCTGTTCTGTTCTCATTTCAGACAGCAAGTACAAAGAAAGAAAGTGATTAAATGCATTTATAGCCTTACAGTGTATTTTGACTAATATACTTCATTAAGAATATTACATATTTAAAGTTCATTAGCCACACTTTTCACACTGGACACATTTTCAATGTTTAATTTTAAATTCTTAGGTAAACACTGAAAAAAATCTTTATTTACATTTCAAAGAGGGCCTTTTAATTTTGTTACAAACTTCATTACTTTTTCATTACAGACTTAGTGGAGCCTACTCTGTTGAACTGAATCCTATGATTCACTAATGGCTGAACATTTAATACTGTAATATCTTTATATTGCTCAGTTTTCTCAGTATTTGCACTTTGGAAATGTCTCAGGTAATACCTGTTTCAAATAATTCAGCCATGTCCCAGATAAATTATATTTTAAAGATAATTATTTAAGCAAACTAGTCTATCTTTTAAAACATTCTTATGAGTTTTCTACAATAGTAAATAGAGAGAACTAGTAATTGAGTGAACCAATAAACATGTTTTATCATAACATTAAGATACTTTCTTTTTTCTTTTTTTCTTTTTGTTTTTGGGCCACACTCATTGGCGCTCAGGATTTACTCCTGGCTCTGCATTCAAAAATCGCTCCTGGCAGACTACAGGGACTGTAGGGGATGCCGGGATTCGAACCACCATCCATCTTGTGTTGGCTGTGTGCAAGGCACGCCCTACCTCTGTGCTATATCTCCAGCCCACATTAAGAGACTTTCTTTACAATATCCTTCAAGGACATTTTCACATGTCATGTGTTTTGTGAAATGTCCTAAATTCCCCCAGTGTCCCCTTTTGTAAATGCATTTGCTAAGTGTTCATATATTCCTGAGAATAGGGAGTTTCTTAATAAAAAAAAAATAAAAAAAATAAAAAAAAAGGAGTGGGGTGGTTCTCAGTGCTTGTTGATTTTAAACAAAGCAAAATAATTAATATATAATAAAACTGTCAATGAAGTAGATATGATGCAATGAAACATTGTTTTTAATTTAACTTTACTCTTTGGGAATATATGCCTTACCTAACTAAAAGTTTTCATTTTTAATTTTAGTTGCTTCTTTGTTTTGGGAGCACATCTGTTGGTGCTCAGAGCTTATACCTGGCTCTATCCTTAAGGATTATTCTTGGTGGAGCAAGACTAGCACTTAGTGTGCAAGGCAAGATCACTCTAGGCTTTCATATCTCTCCAGGTCAATACAGTTACTGTGTCTTATTCAAATAATCTTATGATGAAGAGATAAGGTATCGGGTAATGCATATACCTGTGCACAGTCCTCCTGAATTTGGTCACCAGCACTGCATTGCATATTGGGACCATGTGCCACTAGAATTGATTCCTGAGCACAGAGCCAGGAGTATGTACTGAGCATAGCTGATTATAGCCCCAGAACAAGATAAATAATGACTGTTCTCAGTAACCAGTATTGACTCTGCACTCAGGGATCACTACTGACAGGGCTTAGGGAACAATTTGAGGAGTGGGGGACTGAACCTGCACCAACTATGTCCAAGACAAGCACTCTACACACTTTATTGTTTCTCAAGCCTCAGTAAATACTTTTTTATATGATTGGTTTTAATGTTGCTGGGTAACAAAATAACACCAAATGTAGCATCTTCTTAGTTTTCTTGCAATAATTATTTTATTTTTCATTAATTTTTACAGTGATAAAATTGGGAAAGGCTCTAACTGGATGCTTCATTGTGAATCCAGTTATATTAGCTGATGGAGTGGCTTGAACTTCTCATAAAGAACTTAATATCTTGCATGCAATATGTATACTGTATTTTCAGTGATTCACACTTCCAAAATGGCTTTGTTACTTATAAAGCTAGTGCCTGGTTGCACCTTTGTTTCTCTTTTCTATCTGGTATCTATTAATTCAGTTTCTTTCTATATGATTTGAGAGTTTCTTAGCAAATCATTGTCCAGGTAATTCATTTTAATTTCATGATAGCTTACTTCTCCCAAAGTGATCATTTCAGAAATACAGGGAAGAATTATACCGATTTCTATGACTTATTTTAAATAACTCTAGAGTGTCTGTTCCGCATCTTTATTTAAAGTAAATCATTCAGACTAACTTATAGGTTTCTAAGGCATACATTGTGAATGGGAGAATGGCATGGTTCTGTAGAGAAGAAAGAAACAGATGCTAGATAATCATTTGGTAGCCTAACTTGGAACATTCTACCACAGGATGAAAATTTTTTCGTTGAAAAGTCATACAAGGTCCAAGAATATGTCTCCGTGTTATAATACATGACCCACCTGTGTGAAGCCCTGGATTTGATTTCTGGCATATAAATATATGTACATACATAGCACACATATACAGTGAATAAATAAATGCATATTTCATAATTAATATGCATTCCCAAACAAGATTGGAGAGATTACAAAGTAAAGATTAGTTTACTAATATATGTATTAAGAACATTAAAATAAAGTGTATATAGATATATACATATAAACATATGTATGTACATATATGCATATATAATATGCAATAATACAGATATACATATATGTGTATTATTGCTTTATATATTACATTACATTATGTTATTGTATTATATTATTACATTATATTATTATTGCATTATATATTATTGATGTGGGTGGTGTTATTTAGTAAGATCATATACAATACATAGTGAGAAATTACCTTCTGTAATAAAGTAAGTCAGGAGGAGGATAAATATGAGATTATTTACCACTTATATGTGGTATTTCAAATAACTGCATAAAGGAATGCAATGGTTTAAAGGTGGGTTGTCTAGATTACTCTTGGCCCCAGAGGAAGAAGAAAGAGATATGTGAAGGAGGAGAAAAACAGGTCTGAAATGATGGGGGATAGGGGCAAAGGGGACTCGGGTTCATTGGTGATGTTAAGAAAGGACAAAACTGGGGCCGGAGAGATAGCATGGAGGAAAGGCATTTGCCTTGCATGCAGAAGGCCGGTGGTTCGAATCCCGGAATCCCATGTGGTTTCCCGAGCCTGCCAGGAGCGATTTCTGAGCGCTGCCAGATGTGACCCAAAAACATAAACAAAAAACAAATAAACAAACAAAAAGGACAAAACTAAATATTCAAGCCACAGAGTCAACAACAATGAAATCCTGAAACCCAGACTTAACAACCAAATTTAAAAAGGACTGAGGTGGGAACGGTGGCGCTGAGTGGTAAGGAGTCTGCCTTGCTGGCGCTAGCCTAGGACAGACTGTGGTTCGATCCCCCAGCATCTCATATGGTGCAATTTCTAAACGCATAGCCAGGAGTAACTCCTGAGCATTATCGTGTGTGCCCCCCCCCCCAAAAAAAAACAAAATTAATAAATAAATAAAGCAGTGCCTGTTATGATGACAGGATAGGTTTAAGTGAGGTATGGGATGGACTCTTGAAACACTGGTGGAAGGATGTTGACACTGATGGTGAAATCAGTGCGGAAACATAGTATGTTTAAAATTTAATTATGAGTAACTTTGTTAAGCACATGCTTTAAATTAAAAAAAGAAAGAGCCAGGGAGATTGCACCGATGGTAGAGCATTTTCCTTGCAGGTGGCAGCCAGGTTCCATTCTGGCATCCCCTATGGTTCCCAGAGCCTGTCAGGAGTGATTTTTGAATGCAGAGCCAGGAGTAACCCCTGAACACTGCCAGATGTGACCCCAAAACAAAACAAAACAAAAAAAAATTTTTTAAAAATCATTTACAAAAAGTTAAACCTGAAAAGTACGTATGATATATATTTCCAATATAAAGCAGAATGCAAAATTGTATGCGCAATTTTGTTTCAACCATTCCCAAAAAGAAGGGCAGAGAAAAGCTAAAACAAAATAAGATTTTTTCTTATCTATCATGGCTAAGTTCTTTTTTCTTCCTTCCTTCCTTCCTTCCTTCCTTCCTTCCTTCCTTCCTTCCTTCCTTCCTTCCTTCCTTCCTTCCTTCCTTCCTTCCTTCCTTCCTTCCTTCCTTCCTCCTTCCTTCCTTCCTTCCTTCCTTCCTTCCTTCCTTCCTTCCTTCCTTCCTTCCTTCCTTCCTTCCTTCCTTCCTTCCTTCCTTCCTTCCTTCCTTCCTTCCTTCCTTCCTTCCTTCCTTCCTTTCGTTTTTTCAGGCCACATCCATTTGATGGTCAGGGGTTACTCCTGGCTAAGCGCTCAGAAATTGCCCCTGGCTTGGGAGGGACCATATAGGACGCTGGGGATCGAGCCATGGTCCGCGTTCCTTTCTTGGCTAGCGCTTGCAAGGCAGACACCTTACCTCTAGCGCCACCTCACCGGCCCCCCTTTCTTTATTTTTTATGTATTTTTTAAATTTCAAACAATGAAAAGTTTTTACTTAGACTGCTAGAAAAGTATAGTATAGGATTTGATATGTAGATATTGTATCTATAAAACCTATTATTTAAAATATTGTAAAAACCATGGTGTCTAAAATAAAATTTAAAATAAAAAATATTCAAGAGGCTTATAAATGATTAGTACAATACTACTAAACAGAGCATTTTAAATAAATGTGTTGCTTGTTAGTAATTTTTCTGTAAAAATTCTAAGTTCTAGCTCATATATAAGGCACAGAAACTTAATAGGTATAAATACTAAACTTTTAATGGTGTTTCAGTCTATAAAGATCATATTTATGCATACATATATGTTCAAGATAATGAATAATTATTTCATTTACATATGTCTTATAGAATTGAAAGTTATTTTCATTTTTTTACGTAAGGTGAACCAGGTAAGATGTTAAAAATTGTATTTTACCTAAATTTGATTTACTATTTTTGTATATGATATTGAGATAATTTCTAGAGCTATGTATTGAAATATTACGCAATGCCTTCTCAAGTCCCCTTAATTTTTGCAAATAGTGTTGACATATCCTAGATAAATGGCTGTTCACATCCAGACTAACTTAGCAGAGACAATACATTTCCATGCCAAGTTAGAGATGGGAGAGGGATTCAGGAAGACAAAGGAGCCAAGAGAGATATTTTACAATATATCAAATATGAGTAATGATGTCTCAGTTTTATTTTAAGAGGCATTGGTGCTACTTGATCTTTCAATAACACTTTATAGCTTACAAAGCACATTCTCATTCATTATCAGCCAATAGTAGACCCTAAGAGAAAGTTAATTTTATCTTTATTTTACTGTTTCTTGGTGAGTAGAATTTATAATGTCAAGGCAGCTAGAAAAAAAGAAACTTGAACCCAGATTGTCAATCCTTATTAGAAAAATTTACTGATAAATTTTTGCATGAAAATAAATTTTTTTTTTTTTTTTTTTTTTTTTTTTGGTTTTTGGGTCACACCAGGCTGTGCTCAGGGGTTATTCCTGGCTCCAGGCTCAGAAATTGCTCCTGGCAGGCACGGGGGACCATATGGGACGCCGGGATTTGAACCGATGACCTCCTGCATGAAAGGCAAACGCTTTACCTCCATGCTATCTCTCCGGCCCCGAAAATAAATCTTAATTTTGTTGAAATTATTGTTTTAAATCTTTTGTGATTACATTTCATTTAGATGTATGTTTCCCTTTGAATATAATATACTGTTAGGATTCGTGTTTCTGAAAAATGTAGAAATAGAGTTGACATTGAAAAATTATTTAGAATCTCTATAAGTCTAATATCCAAAGTCACTATTTCAAAAATACTTATCAATTATTTGATTGAAAAAATACTTTATTCTTAGAAGTCCTTGGAAGAGATACACTTGGAAAACTATTTCTTGAATGACATATAGCAATAATGTTATTGTAAATAGAATAACATGCAAGGTAAAAGGATAGGTATTGCATAGCTTTTTTTAACAGAGCAGTCTTAAGAATCATGTGGAATACTATGCTTCTTGCCTGGAGAGTCATTTGTAAACAGTATGAGAAAGTGAAACTAATTCCTATAGGCTTTTCTGTTCAGTCAGTGGAGAAACCTTCATCTGATAAGTAAAACGTTGCATTCCTGCTAGAGATTTCCAAAAATTTCAATTAATTTTATCTACTTCATATTTATGGAATTTCTCTTTGCCAAATTATTATTTATTTGGGGCAATGTAAGTTGCAAGATAAACAATAGTAATGATTCATAATAAAAATGAACTATATCACTACTAAAAGAGATTAAAATTAAACTTAAACTGGAAATTTTATTTACATGCTCCCTTAGGATTACATGTCCTTAAAGAAGATAAAAATATATATGGGGCCAGAGAAATATTGTACAGCAAGTAGGGAATATGGCCCATTAGGCATGACCATGTGATTTCTGAGCAGAATCAGGTGTGAGTGATCCCTGAGCACAGCTAGATGTGGCCTTCAAAGCAAATATAGATATTATATACTATTATAAATATGTTTTTGATAGAAATTTCCCCCACTTTTATTGAAATACCATCATTTCTAACCCAATCCAAAAAAATAAGGAGAAGAAACAGACACTTTCTCAAAGAAATACAATGTTTAAAAGGCACATAAATAAATGTTCCATATCACTAATCATCAGGGGGATGCAAATAAAAACAACAATGAATTCATGCCACACAGACTGACACACATCACAAACAATCAGTGCTGGTGAGGATGTGGGTAGAACGAAACTCTTTCACTGCTGATAGAAATGCCATCTAGTCCAGCTTTTCTGGAAATAATATGAATAGTACTCAAGAAATTGAAAACTGAGCTTGCATATGATCCAACTACACCATGATTAGGGATATACTAGGAATACAAAAACACTATACAAAAATGCCCTCTGCATGCCTATGTTCATTGCAGCTCTATTTACAATAGCCAGAATCTGGAAACAACCCAGATGCCCAACAATAGATAAGTGTCTAAAGAAACTGTGGTACATATACACAATGATATACTATGTAGCTGTCAGGAAAAACGAAGTCATAAAATTACCCTATATATGGAAGTACATGGAAACTATTATGCTGAGTGAAATGAGTCAGAAAAATAGATAAATACAGAAATACAGAACAGTCTCACTTATCTGTGGGACTTAAGTAAAACAAAAGACAGTATGGTAATAATAACCAGAGACAAAAGAGATGAGGGCTGGAAAGACCAGCCCATGATATGAAGCTTACCAAACAGTGGTGAGTGCAGTTAGAGAAATAACTATACCAACAATTATCATGACAATGTAGTGAGTGAGAGAAACAGAATGCCCATCTTGAAGAAAGGCAGGGGGTGGGGGAGGAGGAGATGGGGGTACTAGTGGTGGGAATTTTGCGCTGGTGAAGGGGGTGTACTTTTATGACTGAAACTCAACTACAAACATGGAGCTTAAATATATTATTTAAAAAAGGAAATACCATAATTTACAATGATTACTATTAATGATAATTTTGTTTACTTCATTCCAACACCACCACTCCTACCACCAGTGCCTTCTCTTCCCTTTACCATTATCCCCAAAGCCTTACACATCTACTCTGATCCCTACCTCAGGTAAACTCAATTGTATCAACCAAATCTTCAGTTATATTGTCTTTAGCCAGTTGTAGCTCCCTTGCTATATAGATCATTATATCCCACATATGAGAGAGACTATTTCATACTGTCATTTTTATTCTGATTGACACAATTCAACATAATACATTCTAGTTCTATCCACAAAGGGAAAAAGTTTTACAACTTCATCTTTTTTTTTAAAGTAGCATAGTATTACGTTTTATATTTATATACACCTATATAAGCTTCACGATCCATTCAATCATAGTTTGTCATTGGAGTTGTTTCTATATCTTTGATATTGTACTATGTGCTACATTGAAAACAGCTGAGTACATGTTCTTTTGAATAATGTTTTTGCATTTGGAGAGTAGACACCAACAAGTGTTATCACTGGGTCAAATGGGAAATACATTCTTAGTTTTTAGAGAAGTTTCCAGAATGCTTTACATAGAGGATGAACCAAATGTTATTCCCACCAACAGCGTTGATAGTTTTATCTTATCGCATATCCTGGAAACACTAATTGTTTCAAGTCATCTGGATATCTCATTCTCACAAGTGTGAGATGATATCTCATTGTTTTGTATGGAAGAAAAATATTACTAGAAAATAATTTGCTCTTCCATTTCCAAAGTAGACTACTAGAAATTCAGTATCAAAATGCTCTGCCTTTGTTAATCAATACTTCTCTCAGAAATATTTTGGGTGTACCTTTATAAATTAGCATGAAAGAAAGTTCCTGGGTCAAGAGTAAATGCATGTATCATTTATTATTATTGTAATTTTAATGATTTGACACTCTGTTAAATTTTAAAAACTCTCATATATTCGACTTTTACTTTTTATGATGTTTATTCATTCTCACGTATAAAATATCAGTAATCTTGAATATTCTTTTTGAAAATAATTGCTTAACAGTGTCTGAATTTCAAGTGTAGCTAAAGCAAATTCAAACTATGAAATAAAATGTATTAGATATTATTTTTAGTAGGACAAGTAAGTGATATATGAATTTGATCTAAGTAGTAGAAGAGGACACGTATTATATGTTGAAATAACAACAAAAACTAATACAGAAGTGTTAATGCTATATTGAACTGTCATTATACACACAAATATACTTAAATAATTTATCAAACCAAGGGAAGTACATTTAGGTAACTAAAAGAGACTTGCTATATAAAACATAAATTTAAAAGTAAAGAACTCATTTGATATTCTAAAGTTGTAGCAGTTTTAGTTTATCAAATATGGGAGTACAGAAACCTTTAAATTTAGTGCTTAAAAGTTGACTTTTTCTATTTGCAAGTCTCGATTAAAATCATCTTCTCAGTTTATTACATTCTAACCACTTTAATATTTATAATATTCTATCTTATATTAATATAAGATTATAAGTTGTATAATTACATATAATTATACAATTATAATATTCTAAATATAATATAATATAATATTCTAAATATAATATAATATACTATAATATAATGTAATGTAATGTAATGTAATGTATATATAATATAATTAATATAAATATATATATCATAAAAATATAATTAAATATAATATAATATAAAATAAATATAATAAAAATAAATAATATAATAAAATATAATGTAATGTAATGTAATGTAATGTAAAGTAATGTAATATAATGTAATATAAGTATAATATAATATAATAAAATATAATATAATATAATATAATATAATATAATATAATCAAATAAAATATCATATGAAACATAATATAATATAATATAATAAATATAATATAATATAATATTAATTATTCTGATATTCTATAATATTATATTATTATGATATTCTATAATATTTTAGATAGGGGTTAGTAGCAATATCACTTAATGCCTCATTTTTCAGGAGATACACATAAATATGCAAAACAAGACAAAATTATGCAGAACTTTAATGTGGAGTCAACACAGACAACACACATTGCCCCTCATATCTTCATGTAAGTTCACATTGCTACTTCATACACTACTTTAGGTGTCCTAAATCTAGCTTATATTTTATTTTACAAATTTTACTAATCAAGCCATGGGAAATTTTCACTTTCTTTTCATTGAACTTTAAGTAAAATTTTTAATTTTCTTTGATAATTACAGCAGGAAATGAATTACAATAGAATTAATAGTTCTATGACTCTGTTACCAATTGCAATTACAGATGTTTTCATATCACTTTACTGTAATTGGTCATCTTGGGAGATAATATTATTTGAAGTTCATTGTGTACATTGAATATGTGGAAAATATTTAGATAAAATGACATCTTAACATTCTGATAAATATATTTAATTATATATTCTTCATTTGTATTATGTATTTTATCTCTTAAATTAAAAAACAAATTTTGGGAGATGGTTTTCAGATTATATCACAAGACAGTCAAAGAGGCTTATAACATAAAAATAATAAAGTTGAATAAAATATTAGAAACATGATCTCTGTGACTATCTCCCAAACCTCTACGTATTAAATTTTAAACATATATCTGCAAGGAAGACTTTTCCTCCCTTATTAATAAAGGTGTAACCTATTACCATATCTATTTGACTGCTTTTTTAATCTCACTTTTTAAAATCAATCTATTAGAAAACTTTAATATTGCTTTTTGAATGACTTTTAGAACTTATACTGTATTATAAACTATATTGGGCAGAAATATTGTCTTGTTTAGCTATAACATTTTGACTCTATTTATTTTGACTTTATCTTAATCTCATTGAAGTTGAAGAATGGATCTTCCTTTCTATTGATAATTTGGAATTTAAATGAGTCTTTCTATATAACTTGGTAGATGATCAGCTTTTTTTTAAACTTGAGAACAGGTTTTTATTTATTTATCTTTTGAAATTTGAGATAACATTGGTTTACTATGTTCTAAATGTTGTAGGAGCACCATGTTATCTACCACACCATCCCCACAACCATCCATGTTTCTCTAGATCCCAAAAGAGTTTTGGTAATTAATAGGTATATAATACATTCCAATTAAATCGAACTATTCTTTTCCTTCTTTTAAAATGTAATTGATTACAAGGTTTTTTCCCCCATAGATAAAGACGCTCCACATCCTTAATCATCAGTGAAATGCAAATCAAAGCAACAATGAGATATCCTCTCACACCACAGAGACTGGCACACATCAAAAAGAACAAGAACAACCAGTGTTGGCACAGGGAAAAAGGGACTCTCACTCACTGCTGGGTGAATGCCAACTTGTTGTTCTTGTGGAAACAATATGGTTATTCCTCAATAAATTAGAAATTACATTTCCAAGCGGCCCAGTAAAGACAATAGAGATGACAGCTAGAATGACCAGCTCATGATATGAAGTTTATCAAAAAGTGTGTTAAGTGCAGTTAGAGAAATAACTACATTACCAACTACCATGAGAAGGTAGTCAATGACAGGCGAGGGGTGGGGAAGTGGGTAAATGGGCGATGATGGTGGCTGGAAAGTACACTGGTGAAGAGGGGATGTGTGCATTTTATGACGAAACCCAATAGTAACCGTGTTTGTAACCATGGTGCTTAAATAAAGAAATTAGGAATTTATAAAAAGGGAAATATTTCTTATTTTTGATAAATGTTCATACCTGTTTAGGGATGTGTGGTGTGGGCCACACCCAAACTATGGTTACTCATACCATTTGACTTAAGAATCATGGTTGGCAGTTTTTGGTTTTACTCCTACCAATGTTTGAAGAATCAACCTTGTCATATGCCATATGGGAAACTGAGCCAGGGAATGTCACATGCAAAATGAGATTTTTACTTGGTTAACTCTCTCCCCAGTTCCTCTCTTACTTTTACATCTTACTTTGATAACTCAGCCCGTGAATGGTAAATGTTAAATTAAATAAAAACATATAGAATGGGGTTTGAATGAATAATATAGTTGAGTAATAATACAAATTATATGAACCAAGGAGTCTGAAGTTCATACTGTCTGCTTCTACAGAAAAATGTTTGCTAAATCCTTATATACAAAGTTAGTTTGACTTTTTTCATGAGGTCACAGTAGAGATTGTGGCAAGTTCATATTCAGATGTTTTAGATTGGCCAAGTGTATATGTCCTTGTTCATAGAAAACCATGTGGTCTTCTAACAGTGATGTATCCTAAGGCTCACATACTACAGAATAACTGAATCTTTGCATCACTTATCTGTGGAAGACTTAGGTCCCCAGGGGAGGAGTGGGGTTCTTCAGGTGGCGTATGTGAAGTGGGAAGGAGAGAGGTGGCAATCTCAAAGATGTCTACCACTTCCCTCTCTTCCCACAACAGTTACCCAGGAAAATGCCTGTGAAATTTAAGACTGATATAATTCTGTTATGAACCATTCTACAATGGATGATTACAGTCTTCCTTCCTCATGAAGCAGTAATTGAGCTAAGTACTTTCTCACTTGTTCTGCAAGATAATCCTCGCCACTTGATTTTTAGGGGTGAACCATAGAACTCAGACTGGAATGAGGACCTCCTCTTTCTAGGAAAGGAAAATCACTCCTAAATTTACCCAAGCTTTTTAGATATGTTGCTTTTATCTCACAGAAAATAAAATTCAGGAAAGACAAACAACAAAGTAAAACAAGTTTATTGGTAAAATAACAGGATGAAAGGACAAATAAAACTAAACTCATGTTCAAGAGAAAACAGAGGCTTCTTCAGAATAGAGAGAGTAAAGCATGAATGTGCAGGCAGACCATTTTACCAGACTGAATATTTTTGGATATCAGTTATATTGTTGCCATTGTACATTTTATTATGAATAGCAGTATCTCATGTATTTCAGCAATAATTTTGCATCTATGGCACTGGAATAAATTCCAGTCTTACACTATTCTCTATTCTTTCAGTTGAAAAATTAACTTCCAAGCATGAAATGATGCATTGTCAGGAGAAAAACTATAAGCACAAAGCAATGACTGATATCTATATCTGGAAAAGAAACAGGAATTTAATGACTTGACTTTGAAAATACAAACTGGGTAAGATTTCTCTGGTGATGCCTAATTCTTGGGTGATGGGGGCTAGTAGAGTTTATTTTAATGAGAACATTAGGATAGTAGTATTCATAAACTTGTAAAAGTCTTGTATATTTTTTTAGATGGAAATGGGATATACAGAATGAATTCTATATCTCTTCAGGTTCTATAGATAGTAACTATCTAAGGATAGTTCAAACCAAGAGACATTAAATTGTAAGTGGCAAAGTTAAAAGAACCATAGATTAAAATAGAGATTAAAATATTGGAAACTACTATTGCCAATAGGATTAAAGGCAAGGGATGAAAAGGGTACAAATGGAATTCAGAAAAAGTTGTCTCCAGAGGATTATAGAGTAGAGGTGCTGGCTGACAAAGGATTATGAGTATTATTATTCCCCCCAAAACTGAAAAAAAAAATGAAGAAGACATCCCCTGATTTGATCCTCCAGCCTTGGACATTGGTGATGCCATCTTTAACTGAATTCAATTAGAAGATAGCCATCAAAGAAACTCAGAAAATGCCTGTAGAGCACATAGGTAGGCAGAAGGGACAAAGAATCAATGATAGGTTATAGAGAGAGCAAAGGGCAAGCACCTTTTTCCCTCTGTGGCTTTTCTTTTGATGCTGCTCTAGCAGATATTTTCCTATTGTATTGATAAATTTTCTGTTGGTGCTTTGTGGAAGGGAATATGTTAATGAGGATAAGAGAATTGCTTTTGTGTGGTCTGTATAGTATAATGAAAAAGTTCTCAGTTTGAATTAGGGAACGTGAATTATGAATTGTTAAATATAATACTTGTGAAGTCTTTAGGGCTACTGCAAAAGGATTTTGTGCTATGGGAGACAGATTAGACTTTACTCAGGACTTACAAGGGAAAATGCTTGCATCTGTAGCCAAGGAACTGGATGAAGAGGTCAGACAAGAGGTCTTGTCAGAGTAAAAAATGCTTACTAAAAGAAAGCATTGAATTTGTGGACTTATTCTAGATAACATATTTGAAAGAATTCTGTAGGATTCTTGCTGGGAATAGCAAGCAGACATAAAATTTGCTCAAATATAAAATTGGGAGATTATGATTACATTGAATCTTACTAAAAAGAACAAACAAAAAATCATACTCTTGATGTTATGCTCAACAATAGAATCTGGTTAAGCTCATGGGATCTTGTTGTAGTTAGGTCAAAGAGAGTTTTTTGTCAGGTCTCACCTCTACATTAAATTTAGATGATTGTAGACAAACCACTTAGCCTTTCAAAAGTGTATTTTTTAAATTGTTCTCATTTAATTTTGTTATTTTAAAATTTTGTGTGTGTGTGCTGGGGTTACACCAGGCAATGCTCAGGAGTCACTCCAGCTCTGAACTCAGGAGTTACTCCTGATGATGCTCAGGGGACTCTATGGGATGTGGGGATCAAGTCCAAGTCTCAGATGCACAAGGCAAGTGCATTACCTGCTGCACTATCTCTTCAGCGTCTACTTTTTAATTTTTATTTAGTTACAATGACTTATAATACTGTTAATAATAGATTTTTCAGGTATAGAATGTTATTACATTACAACAACCACTAAATTCTCAGTATCCCTCCACTAATATCTCAAGTCCTCTCTCACAACCCCTCCAACCCTTTTCCTTGGCAAGTTCCCAGGGTTTGATACCACTGGACAATTTGCAAATCTCTTACTATGTTTCTTTGTATCCCACATATAAGAGATCACTCTATATTTGTCCCTCTCATTTTGGCTTCATTCATGATGGTACCTTCTAGTTTCATTACATAGTAAGACATTGCATGATTTCATCTTTTCTTATAATATTGTAATTTTCCATTGTAATTATAAAGTGAAGATTATTTGTTGATTCTTATTTGGGGAATTTGACGTATTTCTAAATCTTGGCTTTTGTATTTAGTAGGATACTGGTCTCAACTCTCTCTTTATATTTAAACATCTCTTTATATATAAATAGTAGTCCCTGTGAAAAGGTAGGATAAACAAAATTTACTCCTCAAATACATCCAATTTTTTGCTTTCTATTTGAAATCTGCCTTAACTTCAAAGAAAAAGACAGAGATGGGAGCGATAATGCAGTAGGCAAGCACTTGCCTTGCATGCATTGATCCACATTTAACCCTAGCACCCCATTTGATCTCCTGAGACTTCCAGTAGTCATCCCTGAGCAGAAAGCCAAAATATAACTCTGAGCACAACTATGTGTGGCACAGCCTCTACCTTCCAAAATAGAAAGATGAAGGCCAAAAAAGGTATAAGTAAAAGGAGACATAAGTAAAAGAAGACAGTATACTGTGTAAGTGTAACCTTAAAAGGACAGTTGCAGCCATCAGCATGATAGTTCATACTTCTAAGAGAAAGATAAAATCCCACCTAAAATTTTGCCAAGTCCTAGCATAACTGCTATGACTCTATCCCTTCATATAGGAACATGGGTGATTGCAATTAAAAATTACAGAAGAGCTTTGGAAACTGCTTAAAAATTGAGAGTAGAAACATCTAATGTGGCAATAAAAATATTTATAAATTTTGGCTAAGTTTATTCCTTAATAAATTTATTCTATAAAAAATACTAATGATCAATACATTTTATCTATTATTTTGTGCTGATTCCTAGTCTAGACAATAAGATTATGATCAGAATTTTCCTAGGTACAATTTATCACCCTAGTTCTAGTCCAAACATACAACACTCCCTCAAATATTTGGCTTTGTTTCAGTATGCTGTGGAATATGAGAGTAGTTAAGAAATAGGTACTGTTTCACTGTCTAGTTGCTAGGAAACATAATGATATAAAGCATAAAAATAATGAGATTTTACTGTCTAATGGGGGTCACCCATAAATGCTATTCACTTAAACTCTCCAAAAAGGTTTAAACAATATTAAACTTAGTCCTGCATTTAAATGTAGTTAAAGAAATGTGCAATTTAGATTTTAAAAATCAATGTAAATTAGTCTTAATCTGAATTCACTTCAAGAAAAAGGCAATAGTCGAGGAGATATTATAATGATTAGGAATCAATTTTCACTGGCTTGATTTTTTTAATGTCTCATATATTCAGTATATGAGATGATCTCTAAAATAAGATCTTTTTAAAAAGATAAAACGTCAATAACTCATGCTGGATAGAAGAGCTGCTTTCTAACTAAAAGGCTTTGAAATAGTGCCTTAGTTTAGGATTTACTAGGCAAGGCTGATATTTAGAAAAGAAGTTTAGTGCTATAAACTTCAGTCCTTTCTTAACTATATCGTGACATAAATTAACGCAGGGGCTAGAAGGCTATATTCATGAAATTAGTTGCAATGCTGACTGCTAGTTTATATACCAGTCTTATTTAAGGTATTATTTTAAGTCAGTTTAAAACATGATGTGATTAAAAAATTTGGTGATATTTTTTTTTGTTGTTGTTGATGATAAAACTATGAAGTAAAGAGCAACTATTAAGTATTTTAATTCCATGTTTCATTCTACTCTTCATTGTCAGTTACCTCCTCTGTAATTTTTAAATATTGATATTAGTACAATTTTCTATCAAGATAATATTCAAAAGAATGGCATGTCTAGACTTGAGAGGGAAATATTTAAGTGTGATAAATCACAAGAATTTGATAAAATACTATGAATCAAAATAATAGCAGCAATTTATTGAGAGTTCACAATGAGCCAAAGACCTTACAAACCTCTTTGCAAATATGGTTTTTCATTCTATAAGCATACTTGAGGGTCACGTATTGTCCCTAAGACCTTGAAACAGAAATTTGATAGAATAATCTGCCTAAACTCATAGTTAAGGTAAGAAGTAGATCATGGAATCCAAGCTTGGACACAATGTCTAAGAGCACACGATTTGGGGGGAGTTTATATTTACAAAACTATCATTGGCATTGTTTCATAAATTAAATTCCCGGAACCACACCTTCCACTATAGATTCACTTCCTTTCACTATTGTACCCATGTCGACACTGGGCATTGAATTAATCTGTAAACCCTATTAGGTAAAGTGGTCATTTTGATGATGTTGATTGTGCCAATCCATAAATTCACAATCTATTTCCTTTTCTTTAGGCCTTATTTTATTACTAAAAGTGAGTTATAACTTTACCACATAGGTTCTTTTTTCTAATTTGTTGAATTGATTTTCAGGAATTTTAATTTTTGACATAATCATAAATGAATAATTTCTATGTCATTTCTTTCTCATATATTATATATATAAGAATTCAATAGTGTCTGTGTATTGATTTTGTTGTTTGCTACTCTTCTATACAAGCTTATTTCTAGAAGTTTTTTTGTTTGTTTGTTTTGTTTTGTTTTGTTTTTTGGGGGGCCCACACCCGGTGATGCTCAGGGGTTACTCCTGGCTATGCACTCAGAAATCGCTCCTGGCTTGGGCAACCATATGGGACGTGGGGGGGGGATCAAACCGTGGTCCGTCCTAGGCTAGCGCTGGCAAGGCAAACACCTTACCTCTAGCGCCACTGCGCCAGCCCCTTTTAGCAGATTTTTAATGGAGTCTTTGGGACTTTCCTGTCTATAATATTATGTCATCTGCAAATAATGATAATTTGATTACTTTACCAATGTGAATTCATTTGATCTCTCTTTCTTGCCTAATTGCTTTGGGAAGAACTTCAAACATTATGGTATACAGCAGGTATAAAGGCCAGCATTCTTTTCTTCTGGCTGACTATAAAATAAAATCTTTCAGTTTCTCTCCATTAGGGATAAAGTTTGCTGTGAGTTTATTTAAGCTCCATTTTCTGAGGGTTTTTTTTTTTACCGTTTGGTCTTTTCCTTGACTCAATGGAGGTGATTATTTTCCCCCTTTCTTTGTATTGATATGGTATATCTCAACAGTTGATTTTGGTATGTGTACCAGTCTCTGTGGCATAAGATGATACCACATTGTTTTAATTTGTATCTCATCTTATTAGGTGCATCACTAATCATCTCCTAGATGATAATCCATCTCCTTGATGGAGCATTTTTATGTCCTGTTGGCTATCTGTGTTTCATCTTTGAGGAAATTTCTGTTCATTTTTCTTACATTTTTATGATATTATATGTTTTATTCTTGTTAATTTTTGGCAGTACACTGTATATCTAAAATAATATTTTCTTATGTGATGGGTATTGGATTAATAGTTTCCTTTGAAGTACAGAAGCTTAATTTAATATAGTCCCTATTCATTTATCTTTGCTTCCACTTGTTTGGACAGTGGTGTTTCTCCTTGAAGATACCTTTACTCTCAATGTCATGGAGTGTTATATCTATGTTTTCTTTTATATACCTCATTTATTTATTTTTAATTAATTTTATTGGAGTTAACTTACTTTAAAAACAAATTTGTGCCCACTTTTACTAATCAGTAACATTTATTTTTCTAGAACTGATGCATTGCTAATGGTTGCCATTTTAAGATTTAACTCTTGAGATTAAAGTTTTGTTAAATATCCTGTTTCTTCTGTGACAAGTATTCCTTCTTCATGTTTATCATCATATCTATAGCACCAAACAAAATAACTGCATATATTAAATACTCAAGAATTTGTTGACTAAATAAATAAAGGTGTGATTGAATGGTACTAGGCTATATCACTGGGTCTCAAAAGGCTATTTCCATCTTTGTTAGAACTGAAATCCCAAGATGGAAACTTGTGGGACTCTGGTAACTGGTATATGTTTGTGTGAGAATAGAGGTCCAGTTAAGTGAGATGGAATCCACAGTCCTGAAAAAGTATAAAGCCATTTGTTCTTTGCAAGAATTCAACCTCTGCCCTTGGCATCATTAACTCCTCACTCTATCCAAGTGAGCCAACCTGCTATAGGCAAGCGCTCGTTAAATAACCTGGTCAGTTGGCCCTCACATCACAGCTTCTGGCTTTTGGCCCTAATGAGTATTTCTGTTGTCCTTGAGTTTAGTCCAATTCCTCCCAGCAGGCTGCCCTTTAAGAACCTGTCTTATCAGCAGTCACTGCCCCAACAAGGTGAGGAGGATTTCGTCTGTTCATAATGACTCTCTATGTGTTTTGTCCAGACCAATTTACTACTGCAACCTACCTTCACTCTGAAGAGCTTTACTCTAAGCTCCAAGGGTTAAGGTCAAGCTTTCTTCATAAGTCTTTCTTCCAATACCTTAAATCATTTATTTGTTTGCCTTCTACTGCACTTTTTCAAGCTCAGTCAGCATTACCTTTCCTTACCCACAGTTCAGAATAAAAGGGACCTCACTGAACACAGGCCCTCTTGGACTCTCATATTTTCATGAGAATAGATATGGGAATAGATAGAGCAAAAGTAAATCCTATGACTGTCATTGTGCATTTTACAATGTGTGGCTGTTAAGTCTCTTGCTTTCATCTGAATACACACTGGTGGGACTATCCAGTGCACAGGTGAAGACAAGAGCTACCTTTCAAAGGAGAACTGAAATACTGGTGTGAGGAGATACAAGACTAACCAGGCTAGGGGTATTTCACTGCCTGAGGCAGTTTTCTCTCCCATTTTCCAAAGTGAAATTTTTTCCTTCAAAATAATGTTGATTTATCTTTACTAGGGACCTATCCTCTGTAAATACTATGTATTTTACATTTCACTGAATCTGTGTGATAACCTTACAAGAGATAAATCAAAATGGAGAAGACTTCACAGGTTGATTTGCCCAGGCTTGTATCACTTATGAAAGGCTCAGCTAGGAAGATTTATGGTCTGAATATCTCCAAGTCCATTCTTATCTCCTCATATATTAGGTAAATCAGAAATATAAAAAAAAAACAAAAGAGATTCAGATATTTTAGAAGTGGAATTCAATGTCCTATCTCCCTGGATGGAACTAGGAATGTCACATTCACACTACATTTTAGCAGGGCTTTGGTAACCAGCTTCTACATAAGCTCAGAACAGAACCTTTTTCTGAAAGTTCTTTAGAGTCTTGCCCCAGATTCAGATCCTAGTCTCAGAAATATGATACCTAGTGGGAAAACTGTTATGTAGAATACTTATTCTGAATTGATGGAAACTACAGGGATCCCTGAAAGTAGGAGTTTTGATGTTAAAAAGAAAACTTGTGGGCAAGCCAGATCAATTTTCTCACTCCATGACAGCGCTAAAGGCCCTTATCTACTCCCCAGACCCTCACTAAGTTTACCAAGACTTTGTCTACATCACAGCCAGACAATCTAGATCAAACTATTTTTTCTTTATTTCTAAACAGTTTCTTCCCTTTCCTTCCATAGGTAAACATATTGTATTTTGTATAGAAATTAGATTCTATTTCAGTCTCTGCTTCCAGAATTCTCTCTGCATATTTCCACTCCTGTAGGACATCAGTGTTTTGGAAGATTGCTAGTTAACCAAAGGCCCAGGCAGAAAGAGGTGCATACCATGGGAGAGATTAAGACAGAAACTGGACATTTCCAAGCAGAAACAGATATGAACTGCTAATGACACAAAAGCAGGCTAAAAATATTTTTATCTGCTAAACTCTTACTGGCTAGAATAAGAGGAAGCAGGTTATAGGCAGTGAGAGATGTTTAAGAGATGCAAGTATTGATTCCAGCAGCATCAAATTACTCATTTGTCCCCCTATTTTCCAAACCTGTTCCTGTCATTCTCTGGTCTCAAGCTACTTGCCTTGAGTCTTCTAATTAAATTTTGCTTTTTATTATTGCTGCAGGTATAGTAAAGATATTTCACACTGATACGGGTTACTAACATTAAGACAATATTTGGTATATATGAACTTTTTCAGTTTAAAACTATCCCATTTAGAATTGTTCTTTGTCCTGGTGCTGGATCAATAGTAGAGCTAATAAGCTGCTTTCCTTGTAGGGGACTGGTCTGGGTTCTATCCTCATATGATTTCTAGATTCTGCCAAGAATGTCCCCTAAAACAAGAGTCAAGAGTGATTCCTGAGCATCACTGGATGTATCCTCCCAAAAAATTAAGAAAAAATGAATTAATATTCACAGTTCTTAACTGTAAACTGGATACAATCTTTTCTCTTTAGGAAAGCTCTCTTTCAAAACCCAGTGTAGCCTTATATGCCCACTCAGGGGTGCAGAAAGATGAAAAACCTTTGTCACTTCTCCACAAACTAGGTGGATTGTGTTGCAAAGGGAAGATGAATTGCAATAAGTTTGTGGATAAAGAAGTCAGCCAGAAGTTGAAGAGTCACCTCTTCTGAGAGTTCAAGATCTCACTGTGTGACACCTCTGACACCTCCACATAATACATTTTTACACTATCTCACACCTTTTCACACTGAGGAGCATTGCAGAATCAATTAACTGTGTCCTCTTCATGTTCCCATATCATTTTGCATCAAACTATCCATTTCCTTGACAGTAGCTGACATTTACCCCTACCCCTGGAAACTTTCCAAGGAATAAATAAAGAAATGCAACCAGACTTGATTGTAAACTCATTGACAAATGTACAAAGAACCATAAAAGTTTAACATTGTAAATGGGAGTGACATTTCTGTTATTTTAATCAGATTTGGCACACTGTACAGTGCCAGTTACTAATTATAATACAGTGTGGGGCCTTTTGATAGAAGGCATGGGCTTTTTAATTTTACACTAATCAGACTTTAGCCTTCAGTCCATGAAGATCCATGAGGATCCATGCCCAAAATCATTTTTGGAAATGAAAATTAGGTTTGGATTTTAGCAAAACAGTGGGAACTGGGGAATGAAACCTGGAGAAAAATAGTGAGACCTTCAATACATATGTATATGCCAATATTTTGTCCTACTTCCTTATAAAAGAGAGTTCTTCAAGACTGAGTGGTATGGGTAAGGGTGACCCTTGAGAGACAATTTGAGAACAGGCATTATGCAGTGTTAAAAAGGTAGTTAAAAGGTTCTAGTAGCTGCCACTGGACCTGACATGAATCCAGCAACCACTGGGGTAGTGGAGGAAGCTACTGCTACTCCTGACCCCCCAAAGAGCCCAAAGATGTGGGGAACCTCTGAAAGTCACAGGCTACCTTGACCACTTAGAGTACAGCAATAGAACTGTTAAGTAGGAGAACAAGGTGGGACTGCACAGGGGTTGACACTTGCCTTGCGTGTAGCTTATCTCAGTTTGATACTTAACATAACATATGATTCCCTGAGCACTTCTAGGAGTGACTGCTGAGCAGAGAGTAAGCTCTGAGCATCACCAGACTTGGCTGCCAAAACCAAACTCCAAAATTAAAGAGAGACAGACCTACTATTAGAAGTGTCCTGAAACAGTATATGGGAATGAGCGAATGTGAACTTCAATAAAGTATTCATTTTCCCACCTCTCATCACCCACTGGATTCCTCCCTCAGCTGCTCTGACTATATGACTGTAATTAATATGGCAACTACTTCCAGTACTATATTAAATAGAAGTGATGAGAGTGGGCAACATTATTTTCTGCTAGATATTAGAGAAAAAGATCTGAATTTTTCCCCAAACAGTATAATTTTTACCATGGGCTTTGACTGTGTTGCGGAAATTCCTTCAATTTCCATCTTGTTGAGAGTTGTTATTTAAATTGGTGCTGGATTTTGTCAAATGCTTTCTTGAGATCTATTTATATGATCATATATTTTTTATTTTTTCTTTTATTGGCATGATGGATTATGTTGAACAACTTGCATAAATTAAATTATTCTTGCATGGCTACAATGAATCCTTCTGGGTCATAGTGATGACCATGATCTTTTTGATAGTTTTTTGTTGTTGTTGTTTTATGTTTGTTGTTGTTGTTTTGTGTTTTTTTGTTTGTTTGTTTTTTTTGTGGTTTTTGGGCCACACCCGGCGGTGCTCAGGGGTTATTCCTGGCTCCATGCTCAGAAATTGCTCCTAGCAGGCACGGGGGACCATATGGGACGCCAGGATTCGAACCAATGACCTTCTGCATGAAAGGCAAATGCCTTACCTCCATGCTATCTCTCCGCCCGTTTTGTTTTTTTTTTAAACTCTTTTGTTGATGATCTTTGAATCTGTGTTCATCAAGGATATCTGTCTGTAATTATTATTATCTTTTTTTTTTTTGGTCATCTCTCTGTCTGCCTTTGCTATTGGTAGCTTCATAAAACTGTTTTGGAGTATTTCTGTTCAATTTCCTGGAACAGCCTGAAAGGTATTGGCAATGGGTCCTCTTTAGAGGTTTAAAAAATTAACTGGTAAATCAATGTATCTGAAACTCTTGAATATTATTTCAACTTCCTCAATAGGTTTATTTAGGTACTCCAAATCAGTTTGGTTCAATCTTGAGAGGCTATAGATATCAGGCTATAGACTATAACACTATCAATTTCTTCGAAATTTTTTTAATTTATGACATAAAGTTTCTGAAATAATCTTTGATTATCCTTTAAGTTTTTCTGCCTATTGTGGCATTCTCAATTTTATTTTTGATATGATTGTTTATTAAGTTTTTTTATCTTATTCTTTGTATTTTGCTAATGTTTATTGATCCTGGGTTTTTCTTCTTTTTAAAGAGCCAACTTTTACTTTCATTGATCTTTTGGATTGTGTGAGTGTGTGTTTATGGATCATTGTTTTTTCTTTTCTTTCTAAATTTTGTTAATTCTTTCATCTTTCCTGCTTTGGGCTCATTCTGTTTTTCATTTTCCAACTTCTTCATTTCACTGCCTTTTCTTCCTTCTTCATGAATGCTTGCAAAGCTATGAACTTTCCTTTAAAAAACACTTTTACTGTGTCTCACATATTCTGATAGCTCATTTCCTCAATCTCATTTGTTTAAAAGAACTCTAATTTTTCTCTCTGACTCACTGGTTATTCATTAGTGAAATATCTAATTTCCAGGTGTTTCTGTTGATTATTTACTTTTATTTTCAGTGCATTGTAGTTCGAAAAGAAGTTTATAACATATCATTATCATGTAAGTTTCTGGCATTGTTTTGTAGAAGTTTTGTGTTTTAGAGCTCTTCCCTATCTTAAAGTACCTTCTTAATTTTTTTTTTTTTTTTGGCTACACCATGAGACACTCAGGGGTTATTCATGGCTATGCCCTCAGAAATCGCTCCTGGCTTGGGAGACCATATGTGACACTGGGCGTGGTCCTGGGTCAGCTGTGTGCAAGGCAAACCCCCTACTACTGTGCCATCACTCCAGATACCCTCTTAAATTATTTTAAAATTTATTATCACTAAGTTCCTGGGTTGTGTTTTATCCAGGAAGTTGTACATTGTTCCTTTAAATATGAATGAGAGTCTGGCTGAGTAAAGTATTCTTGGTGAGATGCTCATTTTATTTAGTTTTTACTATAGAATCAGAGTTGAAGGGTCTGATATCAAACTTAAGGACAGTTCTTCTTGTGTGATTTTCTTCTTTGATCTTGCTGCCTTCAATATTCTATCTCTATCTATAATTTTCATCATTCGAATTATAGTGCGTCTTGGAGTGTTTAGATTTCTTTGAGCTGGTAATTTCAGACATCTAGAATTTGGGAACTCGTCAGCAATGATATCTTTGACTGTTGCTTCTTCTTTTTTTTTTTTTTTTTATTTTGACCAAAGTGGATCACAAATCTTTTACAGTAGTATTTTAGGTACATAGTGACATTGAATCAGGAGCATTCCCACCACCAGTGTTGTCCTCCTTCCACCCCTATTTGCAGCATGCATTGCATATCCCCCTCCTTTGACCCCTGAGCTGCTAGGATAAGTGGTCCCCTCTGTGTCTAGCATGTTGTAGATTGGGATTTGATTCTGTAGTGGTTGGCTTTGGATTTGGTGTTTAAGTCTGATCATTTATTACTTCTACTCAATATTTATAGGATTGTTTGGTCTTGGTGCCCTTCATTATTTCCCCCTCAATTTGTGAGGCAGAACAAGATGGTTCAAGTTATAGGGATTACTGACCCTCTTGAATATCAGTAATTCTTATTTGGTCCTTTTATATATATATCTCAAATTTATGTCCATCTGTTCATTTATTATGTTTTTCTAAAACCTGGGACTGGAGTGATAGCACAGCTGTAAGGCATTTGCCTTGCATACAGCTGACCCGAGACCTGGTTCAATACCTGGCATCCCATATGGCCCCCCGGGTCTGCCAGGAGCAACTTCTGAGCACAGAGTCAGGAGTAATCACTGAAAGTTGCTGAGTATAGCCCCAAAATCAAACCAAACCAACACAATATAAAATCTGAGAGAGAGAGAGAGAAAGAGAGAGAGAGAGAGAGAGAGAGAGAGAGAGAGAGAGAGAGAGAGAGAGAGAGAGAGAGAGAATGAGAGAGGATTTATTTATTTATTCTTGTTTTCTTGGGCCACATCCGGTGACATTCAGGAGTTACTCTGGCTCTCAGAAATCTCTCCTGGCAGGCTCAGGGGACGATATGGGATGCCAGGTATTGAACCCAGGTCTGTCCTGGGTCAGCACTGTGAGAGGCACACACCCTGCCACTGTGCTATCACTCAGGCCCCTGTTTGTTTATTTTGGAAAGGATGGAAGAGTTTTTCATCTTTTGCTGTTTTCTGAATGTGCCATACAGCTCACCTTTGAGCTCATTGATTCTGTCCTCAGCATCTGATGAGGCCTTACAGTGTATTTTTCATTTTGCTTACCAAATTTTTTAGTTCTTTCATTTGTGTTTGAAGTTCTCTCATTTCTACTCTCATATCCTCTTAAATCTTATTGGCTGTCCATTTCATGGATTCTTTGAGTTTCTTGAACATCCTCAAAATTTTCTCTCTAAATTCCATATTAAAGAGGTTATATAACTGGCTGATACTTGTTAGATCTTCAGAGCTACCATCTTCTCTTACTAAGCATGGTGGCATTCCATTTACTTTCCCATCATGATCTTTGCAGGATGGGGTGTTTACTATATGTTGTGGTGTAGTTCATTGATTGGATGAAATGCATGGCTATAGAATAAAGTTGAGTAGTATTCTTTAGGGTGCCACTAAACTTGGTATGAAATAGTGCTTCTGAGTCACAGAGGAATCCTGCTACTGTTCTGTCTGTCTGCCTAATTTCTTATGGGTGGAGCACAACTAGGTTAGTTTGAAGACTCCTCCCCTTGACAAATTGCTTCTTTTTGCCTCAGGGCACACTGACCTTAGTGTGAAAATAGCATTTCTAAGTCTCAAAGAGGACCTGTCTCTGCCACTCTGTCTGCCTTAGTGTCTTGGGACATGATTTAGTTTTTTTGAGAAATCTGGCAGTGAATGTCCGTGATGCTTAGATGCTTTTTGAAAAATAATTATACATATACATATGTACATATATATATACATATACATATATATATATTTAAAAGCCAAAAATCCAAATTCTTTTTAAAAGCCAAACCTTTTTAAAACATATCAGGAGACAAATAACTTCCATACTTATTGCATGACCAATTTATACAAAGTTACCCTTTGAAATAAATGACTGTCCTATAGTAGATATGGATTAAGTAAACAACTGAGCATGCTATAATATAAAACTGTATATCTGGATAATAAAATTATGGTGCAATTAATTTGAAATATATAAGGTCATTTTAAGTATCATCTCATCTGTGAATGCCACTGATGTTATCTCTTGTGATCCTTTCTCCTCTGTGTTTCCAATCAGATGCCCTACATTTTTATATAGAATGAATGCAAATAAAATTTGAATTGAGATTCAGGACCTCTTAATTTGCTGAATTAAGGATTTTCTAATTAGTGGAACAAGACAGATATGGGAAAAGAAATATGTGAGTATTTATTTTCTGTTTAAAGACTTTGGATTAAAACGATAGTAAAATGGATAACACTACAAAATTAGCTTTTTGCTGTGATGGCAAGGTTAAGACTTCTGCTGTTGCTAGGATATACTGCCCTATCACAGCTGATCTCAACAGTGAAAATTGGTGCCTTAATTTCCCAGTGGTCTGTGCTACTTCTGACTTAGGCCTCATTCTAGTTAATCACACTGTCATTCTCACTGCAGATTGCCTTTTGACATCTTCATCTACACAAGGGTTCTGAAGCCAGGACTCAGTGTGTAGAGTCAAGTCAAGGGTCTTCAGTGGCCAAGGCCATAGTCCTTAGGATTTGTATTTGTTGGGGAGGAGTGAATTTAGAACTGTGTGCTATGGCTAAAAGCAGCATTAGAAAGCAAAGGTATTTCTCGTTGTGTACATGGGCTTGGATTGAATTTATGGAGAAAACTTTAATGTGCAAAGTTATTTCCACAATAATTGTCGTTATGATTTCTTTTTTGTTTGTTTTTTGTTTTTTGTTTTTTTGGTTTTTTGGTTTTTGGGCCACACCCGTTTGACGCTCAGGGGTTACTCCTGGCTATGTGCTCAGAAATCGCCCCTGGCTTGGGGGGACCATATGGGACGCCGGGGGATCGAACCGCGGTCCTTCCTTGGCTAGCGCTTGCAAGGCAGACACCTTACCTCCAGTGCCACCTACCCGGCCCCAATTGTCGTTATGATTTCTAATGGAGTTAACAATAATGAAAAAAACATTGTCACTTATTGGCTTAAATCCAACAAAGATGGCAAAATCATTTGTAGTCTATTTGCAGAGCTAACTTTACTCAATCCTTATATCTTTAACCAACTAAAAATAAATAAGACCTTAAGGCAATACCTCATTTCCAAGTCTATCATGATTCATCCAACGTATTTTCATGTTTCTAGCATTTTAAATATAGACAATGCTAATAATAGGTATATTCCAATAGGATGTTATCCCAATTGAAGGTCCTCATTTGAAATATCATTGACATTTATTCTGTATCTAGTGTTTAAGCCTAGAATGTATTAGACATAGCTCTCAATTCTATATAAAGTAAGCTTTTTGTTCAGGAACACAGAGTTTGTAGTGGCAGAATCATTCTTTTTATTATTTTTTCTAATCCCAAAACTCCCATGTCAGTCTAGTACATTGAATTATATTCTTATCACATCAGAAAATTTATCACTGATTTGATAAGCATTTGTCATATATTTTAAGTTAAAAATAATAATTATAATAAAAGGCATATGCCTATTTTATGCTTATGACTTTATGACTTTCCTTTACATATTTTGCCCTGTACCTTGTGGCTTCCTCACAGGACCTTCCTGTTTCTTATCTTAATTTTTTCTGTAAAACTTTCTTTCAACATCCCAGTCTCCAAATAACTAAACTATACCAAGAGCATGTGTGCAACTTTAATGTTAATGTTATTCTTCTGTGTAAGCCATTAGCAGACATTATTTATACCTGAACTTAGAAATGAAAAGTAGAGGTCAGAGAAACAAAGTGACTGTGCAATGACAGTGCTAGGTGGCTGAGGCAAGAACAATACGCTAGTCTCCTAGACCCCAGTCTCTGACCTTCTCTTCCACAACACAGTCCCTGACCACATGGCTAATATGTTCCTGCACTGATTCAAAAACTCTTAGCATGCACATTTACAGATACCAGCATAAAAATATTCACTGTAGCAATCTTCTTCTGCTTAATAGAGATCGAATTTTAAAAGAAAAAAATAAAGAAAAAACATTTGGCTTTTCTCCCTGGAATGTTAATGAGTCACACCTACCTGGAACCCTGGAACATAAAAGGGACCTTGATGTGAATAAACTCACCATTTATTGGGCCCTCCTAGCCACTTGTCCTCCTTCCTTGTTGCCCTATTGATTGGCCTCTTTCACTTACAAAGAATGTGGCACTTGGAGGATAAGATAAATGGGTGTGAATGTCTGCCCATTCCCTTCCTTCCTGTTAATAACCAAAGAAACCTGAATGACTGGGTTTGGGCCAACAGATAGACACAACTTTCAACACAGGAAAATGAGGTGTCAAAAATCAACATAGAGGCAAATCAGAAGTAGTCATATTCAATTTTGTTTGCCATTGTTAAGGAAACACTTGAAGGTTTTACATTTTAGTAGGCCAAAAAAGATTTATTAATGATAAAACGAAAGAGAGAGCTAAGGTACATTTTACCCTTTTACAGTTAAGAAGTGTTAAAAAAATAAATTGGTATTAAAAAGAAAACATCCAGTACTAAGTGGTATATTTCACATCGAATGAAGGGAATATTCTTCTGGAGGACATTATATCTATGTGCACATTCTTCTGTTTAATGACTGTCATGATGATTACATGATGATGTAAGTGAAATCACTCTTTCTACAGAATCTCTGTAGCATTTGGCATGTGCAGTTCAGAGATAAAGATGAACTCATCTGTAATACCCCACTTATAAAAAGCACAGTGTGCTGATGAAGGTTTGCATATAGATAAGAAGAAGCCATCAGAAAATTTGAGGAGACTCAGTACCTTGCAGGGGCATATAGGGCAGAAACAGCAGAAATTTTTACATTTTACTTAATAAAGTTTGTTTGTTTGTTGAGTCTGTGCTTGGGCACCTTGACTAAATACTCTACCCAGAGTGAATGTGATTTTAATATGCACACATTTTGTAAAGTAAATTCAGTCCCTTTTGACTCTGGCAAATATCAAATGCTGTTTCTTATCTTCTACATGTTTCCATGATAGGGGCCAGGCTGGTGAACAGAATTTATTTATTTATTTATTTATTTATTTATTTATTTATTTATTTATTTTTGGTTTTGGTTCCCATCTGGTGATACTCAGGGGTTACTCCTGGCTCTGCACTCAGAAATCTCCCCTGGCAGGCTCAGGGGACAATATGGGATGCTGGGTTCAAACCACCATCAGTCCTGAGTTGGCTGCATGCAAAGAAAATGCCCTACCTCTGTGCCATCTCTCTGGCCCGCAGAATTCATTTTTTCAATATGTCTCATCTCAGTGTTATTCAGTTTTTAAAATATAGATCCCACAGAAAAAAACCACTTTTCACTATTTACAAACCCTACATTATGATGAGATTTTAAAAAAAATAAATTTGCTTTTTATTGTAAGCTCAAAGTTGGTTCCCATGCATTTCCTAAAGTGGATGATACCCAAAAGTTAGACTTGGAAGGCAAAATAGCAGAACTGACATTTCCAGTAAGTCAAGGCATCGGAACTAGAAGAACCATATAGAAAGGAGCTATGCAGTTTTCTCCTTCACTTTTCAGTACAGGTTTGCTATTTCCAACATCACTTTGCTGTTTCTGTGCAGTAACAATTCCCATAACATCAAAATTTATTTCCTTACCTTTCTTTACATTTAAAAATACCGTTTAGGGGTTGGAGAGGTAGCACAGCATTAGGGCATTTGCCTTGCAAGCAGCTGATCTAGGACAGATGGTAGCTCGAATTCCGGCATACCAGATGGGTCCCCTATGCCTGCCAGGAGCAAATTCTGACTGCAGAACCAAGTGTAACGCCTGAGCACTCCTAGGCATGACCCAAAAACAAACAAACAAACAAACAAAAAGCAAACACCCTTTCAGCTATGTTATTATTACTTCTAATACAAACATTGAGCAAAGGAAACATGTACATCTGTTTTTTCACATACATTTATGGACATCTATTGGCTTGAGCTTAAAGAGACTGGGCAGAATTTTTAAACAATCTTTGGAGGTAAGAAAATACTCTCTTCTCCCCAATTGAAGAAGAAAAAAATGGACTCTTTTCAAAGAGATTGAGTGATTTATCCAATGTTACATAGAAAATAAGGGAAGGGGCTGGAGAGAAAGTACAGAAGGTATGGTTCTTGTGTTGCATGCAGCTGATTCAGGTTCAATTCTGCATATTCTATATGGTCTTCTGAGCTTAGACAGGTGTAATTTCTGAGTACAGAATTAGGACTACTTTCTGAACATCACTAGGTATGGCCCCAACACACCTTCCACCAAAGAAAAAGGAAAAAAATGGACAGGCTTTAAAAATCATAGTCAGGTTGCTTTATTTTAATCAAAACTCTTTCCATTCAGCTCTATTGCTTCCTGAAGTTACCTTCCGAGAGGGATTTTTGACTCTAACATCTTTCTAGCAGTTCAAGTCACAAACTTCTGGAATACATACAATCCAGATGAAGTCCACAAAGAACAGACAGAGAGCTGCAGCACACAAAGGGCTACCTGAAAGCCGCCCCCGTCAGTATGGATTACTGCACAGCTGATGATGTCTGAGCAGAACCACATCAATCCAGCAACAGGCAGTGATGAACAGTGTGGGTTCTGCCCTCTGTAGTCCATTTGGCATATGCCTGAAGGTGGACAAATCCGCCACTTGAAAAATAGTGAGGAGATACAACGCAGACAGTTCTCCAACAGCATGCAACATACTCCATGCTGGTCCTTTCTACAGTGACTGTGATCAGGTCTAGACAAGACTCAGATCATTATCACAGCCCTTTGGTCGAGGACAGCCCTCGGGATAAGAAACTCAGCCAGGACCAACTTCTATTAGACTTGTACTTTCCTCCATAGCTGCCATGGAGCTGACAATAAAAAATGATGCCCTAGGCTGTCTTGTTTTTATTATTAGTTATATGACATCATAAATGTACAGAGATGTTCAGTAGATGAAATTGTGCCAAACAGCAAAAAGGGCAACTTCCCAAAGATCTTTTTTGGCCTCTGGGCAATGGTAGAGCAATATAAGAGGAACAAAGGGAACTGCAAGTCTGATAAGGTGAGATTTTGGCCTTTGAGGAAAGGAGCAGCAGGCAGTTAGGTCAATAGAGAGGAATAGAATGAGAAATGCATGAGGCCACTAAAGTAGTTGGAGACCAGCATCCAAGCTCCTAGGAATAGCATAAGGATGATTTCAAAAAGTTAGGTGAATGGGGTCCCTCCGTTATTTAATAACATAAATACAAGAGGTTTGGAAAGATGCAATTATTTGCTTTTGATCATGAGCAATCTTTGTTAGCAGGGGCATAAACTGAAGGTTTGCCCTCTGTTAGTGTCCCTTTGGCTCCAAACAATATTAAATTGCACAGACTTCTCCAGCAGTTGCAATGTGTAAATATAGGACAATAACTGGAAATTTATGAGGTTAAATACTGAGGAATTGCTGAGTAGTAAAATGAAGAGACATAAAATACAGGAAATGCTATCCTTCAATGAATACATTATGCATAATAATCAAACTTTTAAAAGGGAACAGTAACCAAATATCAGAAAAAAGTCTGAAAGGAGAAACATCAAATAATAAACTAGAAATAGGACAATCCAAAGTCAGATTTGCTTTGTCACTGTTAAAAATGTCTTATCAGTTCCCTTAGTCTTTTGTGACTCTTTGTCCTCAGAGAGGATACAGGAGACTAATTCTTTAAAGGAGGTGACCTGGTGTGGTAAAAGGTACCTGGGGAGTGAATCTCAAAATAAGTCACTCACTTCCTAGAAACCATGGTCAAGTACTTAATCGATAAGGTCCTCAGTTTTCTCTTCTCTACAATGGTTTTGATAAAGCCTAGTGTTGAAATGAAATATAAATGATGAAATTGAAATATATTAAACATGCTTCTACTTCTGTGAATCATGCTTCTGCTCACAAGATTTGTTTGAAGTTTAACTAGAGCCCCAAACCAGAATGATGAACAGGACATACAAGGGCAGCCCAGGTATGGAAACCCTGGCAAAGGGCAGAACCTAGCCAGCTAAAAATGCCTTACCTTTGTCATTTATTTTTTTAATATAATTTTTATTTTGATCATAGTATCTTACATATTGTTGACAATAACATTTTAGGTACATATTTACATAAAATCAGGGGGGATTTCCATCACCAAATTGTCCTCCCTACACCTCCGTTTTTGTCCTACCTCCCATTTCCTCTTCCCTCACCCCCCAGGGGGGCTAGAATATGTGGTCCCCTCTGTATCCAACCCACTACTTAGTAGTCTTGCACCTGTTTGGTCTTGATGCCTCCCTTATCTCCCCCTCTAACTGTAGGCAGGACTAGCTAGTTCAAGTTGCGTGATTTTGCCGGAAAAAGAGAAGATATATAAACTGGGGTAAGAGTCTAATACTCCAAAAATGGGTGGAATCCTTCTAGAGGCTCTCATCATCGATTTGGGAGATGAAGGAGAAAAAGAAGGTGAAACACTCCACCAGTACCAAAAAAAAGTGTCAATTATCCAGTGAGGACTCCAGCTATATCGATAAGCACCACAAAAAATAGATGAAAAACAAAACAAAACAAAACAAACAAAAACAAACAAACAAACAAAAAACACGCCATGGTCTTGAAATAAGAAACATGGCATAGCACATAATGAAAAAAGAGAAAAGAAGAGAAAAAAAAATAAGTATAATTGGGGACAACGATTTCAATAATCACACCCAAACAGGGGCCTGAGAGATAGTACTGAGGTAAGGCATTTGCCTTTCATGCAGAAAGACGGTGGTTCAAATTCCAACATCCCATATGGTCCTCTGTGCCTGCTAGGGGTGATTTCTGAGCATAGAGCCAGTAGTAACCCCTGAGCACTGCTGGGTGTGACCCAAAAACCAAAATAAATAAATAAAATAAATAAAAGTAGGTATTGTCCTAAGTATAATTTGAAACAAACATAAAATTTGTTGAAAGGGCAATAAGCTGACATACACAGAATTCAGGTGAGATGAAAGAGGATGTTTTTGGTTAAAAATTGAAAGAAGTATTGTTTCAGAATTGCTGTGTTGTCTCTTAAAGGTTTATTGAGTGATATATGTAACATCTCAAAAACTTATAAAAAGCTGTGTGAGACTAGCACTTGGGGTCCACGGACCACTGAAGATTGTCAGACCACTTGGCCAAGGTAATAAATCCCGATTGCTAATTGCTAATTATTAATAGCAAGACTGGTTGTCTTTCTCTTGGATTGGAGGGGAGGGCACCAAGATTTTCAACTCCTTGTCCTGTCTTTTCTTCTTTTCTGGCCTTCTAGACATCCAATCCCTCTTCACTGGAGCAGTCTGAATATCCCCTCGGGCACGGTCCTCCAAATTAAAAGCTCTTAGAGCCAGAGGCTGTGAAGACACCCATGACAGGATGAGGGGTTCACGAGCAGGTCTCCCCAGATAAAGACCTGTTCCCCACAGAAGTAAAGCTGAGCATTGGTGATAGGTACATACTGGTTGAAGCAAAACACTATCCCAAAAAATTATTTGGCAGAATACTCCTCTTCTACTCTTGTCTCAAGCTTCCATTGAGAGATAAATATTGGTTGAAGCAAAACACTATCCCAAGAATTATTTGGCAGACTACTCCTCTTTTACTCTTGTCTCAAGCTTCTCTGACTCTAGCACTAATTTTGTTTGGTTTTGGTTTGGTTTTTGGGTCACACCCAGCAGCACTCAGGGATTACTCCTATGCTCAGAAATAGCTCCTGGCAGGTTCGAGGGACCATATAGAATACCAGGATTTGAACCACCAGCCTTCTGCATGCAAGGCAAATGCCCTACCTCCATTCTAACTCTCTGGCCCAATCTAACACTAATTTCATATCAAGTTCAAAGGTAATATAGTAAGCATATAAACCATGTGCAAATTTATCCCAAGGTTTCCTTTAAAATCTATAACAAATAATAGCTAAGGGTTTTTAAAATACAAAGGGTACAAATGGATTCTGACCAGAGAGATTGGAGAAGTATTTAAAAACTATATTATATTTCGATGGAAAAAATAGTAAGGGCATAAATGCAGGAAAAATACTGGAATATTTCAGAATAAGAAACAGGGAATATAGAAAGAAGTTAGAGCAGGAATATCATAGGTGAAGATAAGAGGACAGATATTGGCCTTTGAAGGCTGAGATGGCAGAGTTTGTGAAGCCCTGCATATAGCTTGTCCCTCTGAGCATGCCAGGAGTCATTTCTAAGCAAAGAGATAGGCATAATTCTGAGAAGTATTGGGTTTGGTCCCAAAATAAAGCCTCCCCTCAAGTCAAAGTCTATGGGACTAAAGAGATAGATGAATATAGTAAAGTCTATATGATAGTTTTGTTATAGATGTTTTGAATGTGGAGTACTTAATAGCATTTCCAAAGCTACCACTATGTTTGAATATGGACAAAATCTAGGATTTAAAATTTATATGCATTGTGTCTAAGACAAAGCTATATTAGTGATTTCGCCTAAAGAAATAAAACAGGTGAAATAAATAAAAAGTATGTATTCCGGGGTAAAAAATGATTACAAAAGAGATAGAGACAGGTGAGAGAGAAAGAAAGAGAGAGAGATAAGTATTTTTAAGTGACAAAATAAAAATCAGAGAAGAGATGAGAGAGTAAGAGCTAGGAAAAACCAATATAACTTGATAATTTTAACAACTATGGTTTATTTCCTCCTTTCATCCAAAAGGTTCTTCAAATATTCAGATATAATTCAAACAGTATCATTGAAATTTTAAGAATACAACTCAAAGCCAACTTGAGATGTTGGGATAAGGTAGGCACTACAGCATAATACTAAATTTAGTCACCAAGTCCTTGGCTTATAGGAGATTTTGAGTTCATGATGTATCTTTAAGGCAGTGAGAAAGGAAGCAGGAGAAGGAATCCAGACAACCTCTAAGAGTCTGTGGTGCAGAAGAGGAGAGAGGATAACAACAATATCAACAATTTGGAAGCAAAGTAAGTCAGTGGATAAAGATAAAATAAGAACAAAACAGAGATAATGGCCAGCAAATAATTAGGGGAAATAGTGTCTCTTATCCTATTCCTACAGGAATAGGCACTTTAAGAGTTACTGAAATTTAAATCATAGCAACAATACCAACAAACTCTGTAAGAAAAAATGTCTAGGGGCCAGTGAGGTGGCGCTAGTGGTAAGGAGTCTGCCTTGCAAGCGCTAGCCAAGGAAGGACCATGGTTGGATCCAGCGGCATCCCATATGGTCCCCCCAAGCCAGGGGCAATTTCTGAGTGCTTAGCCAGGTGTAACCCCTAAGCATCAAACGGGCGTGGCCCAACCTCCCCCCCCCCGAAAAAAAAAAGAAAAAATATCTACACAAGTGAGATGCAGGGGAAGATCAGTCCTTTAGGAATGAGGAGAGGTGTGTCTAAAACAAAGGTGCATACAAGGAAAAAGCATGGCATCACTTGAAAGGGGAAGAGTGTTTCTATCATCCCATTAATAGCCTGTGAATATGAAAAAAAACCTTCAAATGAGGGCTAGGTGCTTTTGTAAAACTGTTTAACGTACATACCTTAGATTAATTGATGAAGTTGAAAGGTAAAATATTACACTTGAGTATGAGAGAAGATCACAACATAAAGAAGGAAAGCAATAAAAAAAAAGGGGAGGGGGAAGAAGGGGCCGGCGAAGTGATGACAGAGGTAAGCCTTGCAAGCGCTAGCCAAGGAAGGACCACTTTGGATCCCCCGGGGTCCCATATGGTCCCCCCAAGCCAGGGGCAATTTCTGAGCACTTAGCCAGGAGTAACCCCTGAGCATCAAATGGGTGTGGCCCCAAAAACAAAAAAAAGGGGGGGTGGGAGAATAAATTTATTCAGAAATGAGGTAAATAAAAACAGAACTTTTTATATATCTGTTACACAGATAAGGAAGCAGTTATTTTGCTATGTGTTCAGATAATTTGCCTAAAATAAAACAGGAATTTTAACTGAGAGGTCAAAATTTCTTCATTTGATGGTGAAAGAAATAAATGGGAAAGATCTGTTGGGTAGCAATTTTTTTTCTCCCATCACACAGTTGAATTCTAAAGATGGTTTAGTAAGACAAAAAAAAAAAAGCGATTGTCAAGAATAAATACCTTTCCTTTTTCACAGTTATCCTTTCACCAAGAAATTAAATGAAGTGCTTCTGATAATTGAGTCTACTCAGCTATTATGACAATTTGGCTTCATTATCTAATTATTCATCTTTGAAGCATTCATTGAGTATTTTTCTTTAAAAAATGAGAATAAACAATAAAATACTAAACACTTTTTATCTTAATAATTAAGATGGCTTCCTGTCCTCAGATGTCTCCCAGTTCCCACAAGAGGAAACCAAGCAAACACAAGCATAAAACTATGATAAAATACCCTAAAAAAGCGCAGTTCAAGCAAAATGTTACGGTATTTGAAACACTTCAACTTTTTTTTTTCTAATTCAAGGAACATTGTTGCATATTACTAAGATAGATATTTTTTGGTGGACAAGTTTACTCAAAATTTGGAACAGTCTATAGAATCAATGAACACTTTTATGTTGGGATCTTTGCAGTCCCCCACATTTTTGTATTCTGAATTAAAACTCACCTCAGATTTCCTTTGCTTCTGTGCTGCCATGGTGAGCATCAGGGAATTGGTTTGTTTCTTGTTATGGGACGTTGAACTGCTACCTAAACCAGTCACACCAAACAGCCTGAATAGTTATTTGAGAATAATCTCCAGGATTTGCCCACCACCCAAAATGTACTCTGGAGGAGGAGAAAAGCCAATGCTACTTGGTGTCTTCAGGGCAAATTTAATATGAAACAAACCATCTCCAGTGAAGAGTTCACAAGTGGGCTGGAGACATGCTGACTGACCAAGGTGAGAGAGAAGAGAGGTGGGTGTAGGAGGCCATGCCTTTTGCAGACTTGATACACAGCACAGCTTCTGCTTTCCTTCCTATGCTGTGATTATGTGTTCAGTAAATAGCATGGCCACAGTAAAGACTTTGTTGTGAAGTCAAGCAACATTAACTCATTAAGTCAATAATTCATGGGCTCTTTTATCTAAAGTGGCAACATCACACCATCAATTCACAAAACAGCCACTTCTCTGAAGTGTATGTGATGATAATAATGGATTTTCTAACAATACCCTCTTAAAGCAAGGTCACTGTGCCCAGATGCTGTGGACATGCTGATCTGACCTAGGTCAGCAAAACTAGCTTTATTATTGAACCTAATTATGAACTATCAAGATAATGGTCCATACTAAATTGTTTCCTAGGGGATTATTTAGAAACTAGTAAGGCATTTTAGTTTTAAATCTACTGTACTTTGCAGTGCCTACAAACATGCAGGAAATGTGTTTGCTAATGTAAACTTGACTATACCTGATGAAAATTCTTTAAAATTCTAGATGAGTGTTGACATTTACAATGTCACACTATATTTGGATATAACTTTATAATTATTCTTTGTCATATTCTCATCTTAATATAAATAGTTCTATAAGTATAGTACATATGACTGAAGGCTTATAATGAAGTATGCAGCTTTGAGTGCTTGTAGCTGGGTCTGTAACATATAGAACACAGGGACACATGGTTTGCTGCAATAGTTTTTGGTTTAACATAGGAACTTCTTGTTAAGATTTTTATTTATGATAGTTATGAGAAGTGTTATTTTTCTGTCAAATTGATATTTAATGGTAGTATTAGCATTTACAAACAATATTGCTTGACATTGGGCAATGAAAACATCTGCCATAGTTTGTACAAAAGTTACCAGTAGGGGTGCAGTTTCAGAACAACAACAAAATAATCCAAACAATTTCCTAGACTGTAATCTGTAGCCAGGTTTAGGTTTATTCAGGGAGGAAAAATTCTAATTAAAGGCAAACAGGGTTTTATAAATAAACTCTAAAATTCAGGTATCTAACACAGAAAATATTATTTAAAAATTTAGTCTGTAAAACTATTCATCTCACATAAAAAAAGATTTCATTTTCAGGTATAACAATATCATGATCAATGAAACCCATGTTTATTATTTCAACTTAACTCTGGTCTCCTCAATTGAATAAAAACACTTGATATTATCATACACTTTCCTGGATAGTGAGATTAGGAATGGGGTATATATATTTTTTGCTTCTTTTTTATGTTTTGACATTGAAAATGCAAACTTAATAATTATCTGAGAAAATAATCCAATCCATCACTACAATTAAAAGCAGCTTCGGTTTATAGAATTGTGATTTCCTAATTTCACTGCATAAAATTTTGCAGTGATTTGCAATTACTTAGGATCTTTTAAATTAAAAAATTAGGCAAAGAGTAGTAGTTGACAATGTGGTCTTGGCAATCAAAGTGGGGGGTTGGTTTTCTTTCTTCATCATTTTCTAGAACTGACCATGGACAAGTTGCTTTCATCTCTGTAATCTCAGCATGTTGCACTTTAAAATGATATGAATAAACATCCTTAGTTTCTAAGCAGTTTAAACTTTAATGAAGGTACAATATGCCTCTTTTTAATATCCATTGTATAAAAATGTTTTCTGTAGTCTACTTAGTCCTTATATTTGGTTTTTCAACAATCCTAATAAAAACATAAATTTTACAAAAATATCAGTTTCTATTAATTGTTGGAAATTCTTCATTTAACTCTACACAATCTTCTTACAATTCTATTCCTATTAGAACACCAATGATCAAGAAGCATTTTTAATAGATGGGCTTTGCCAAATAAACAGATGCTTCTACATTAAAAACTAATAAACCCTGCAGGACTTGACAAATTCTAAAATGGTGTCGGGCCACAATTAACCACTTGCTTCTCTGAATAAGCTCCCCTCAGAGTGTAAATCAGAGTTTCATTAGTCCCACTTTACTCAGAAGGGTGCTTCTAGGCTACACTTACACAACTAATCTGCACCATTGCTCTTGACTTTGGTGGCAGTCAGCCGCATACAAAGCCTTCAGGATGGAGAAGATTAATTACTTCTACATGTAATTTGTGAGAGTCCAAGCCCCTTTGGTAACATGGCTGCATGAGATTGATTAGTGGTGGCTTTGGCTAAGAGGTTTGAACTTCTAGTTTGCCAATGTTAAAGGGAAATGATGAGATGGTGTCCAAAAAAAGTTTGAAAACTGCAGATTCAGAAGAAAAAGGCCTGATATTCTCAGTTTTTTTCCCCCATAAATACATAATTCTCACTAATCAGACATATGGCTGAAACTCTGGAATTGCTTTTCCATTGTGGATCACTTCAGTGGAATTCACATTTTGCATTATCAAAAGTCGGTGAGAGTCATATTTAAAATTAACTCTTATGGTTGGTAGAAAGAAAGAAAAGAAAGAAAAAGAAAGAGAGGAAGAAGAAAAAAGAAAGAAAGTAAAAAGGAAGGAAGAAAGAAAAAGAAACAAAGGAAGAAAGAAAAAAGAAAAAAAAGTAAAAGAAGGAAGGAAGGGTGGAATACACTGAATCAATCGATTAAATCAGTCATTGTGTTTCTTCTATAAAATGTCATTGTGTGGGAGTAAAATAATGTGTATTCCATAAGAATGCAGAAGAAATAACATTTAAAAAACATTCAAAAAGACTGTAAATAATGTACATCATACATTTCAATAAATAGCCATTAAACTGGTGTCACAAAATTGACAAAATACTTAGTAATGGAGACTTGGCAGAATAGTACTCCCCACAACTCAGAAGCCCTTCAGGTGTCAGAATGAATAACCACGCTCTGTCTTATTTTTCATCTGCTATGTTTCTTTTTCCCCCATTTTAATCTCTATTGTTCTATTTTAGTGGAAAAGTTCCTGGCTTTATGCAGCATGCATTTCAAACTTCTGATGATAGATCTGATATAGTCCCCATATCACAACCACCTAATGGTTCAATGTCTTCATTTCTGGGCATGCCCTCTCTGTGTGATGTGTCTTTCTCCTGGCATGCTCTTTTTATTCTTCTTTCCTCTGGAGAGAAAGCTACCTTCATTCTTTGTGCTAGGGCCTAAGGAAATAGCACAAAGGGATGCAGTACATTCTTTGCATGCAAGTGGCCTTCTATAATCTTTAGCACACATGGTCTCCAGAGCACCATAGTGGTAGAAACAGCCCTTACTACTTCTGGTTGTGCTTGTGGGTGTACCCATTTGAGACCCTAGACCCACCCATTTCGGGGAGGGGTCTTGGGAACCGGATAGTAGGCGTAACCTTACCTGCGAGCCCCTCCCATTCCTGGGAGGGGTCTGGAAAAGGTTAGATAAGGCATGGACCAAGGGAATTCGGGCCTTTGGCTGTTCCTCTCTTTGCCCGGCTGGGCTCCCTGGCTTTTGGATCTTGGGGCCGCATGGAGCCCAAAGGAAAGATGGCTGAAAGGAGTTTAGATGCAGGGCCAAGAATAACTAGTGCTTAAAAGGTTATGAGATAGGCCACACACATGTGGTGAATAGGGTATGAATAAAGTTAATGCTTCCTGAAGCCTGCCTGTGAGTGAGTCTTGATTACGCCGACTACCTGGGCCTGGAATCCGCCAGCTGGATGGGGATGAAGCCACGTGGTTGGGGCCTAAGCACAAAGGCCTCCATCCATCGCCATCCAGCACCATCGTTAATTATTTCATGCAACAGTGCTGCCACCAGTGTTGAGACCAAATAGTTCATTTAGGTTTAGGTTTCCATGGTAACAAAAATGGTAATGTTAAGGAATGCCTGCTGTGTCCCAATTAATTTATATGTACTTGATCACTTAACCTGATAATTACCTTTTGAAACTAAAATGATTGCTATCATAATTTTTCAGATTATTAAAAAAACACAGAACATTTAGCAATTTTTTTTATAAATACAATCTAGCAGTGATTCAACTCAGACATGCAGATATCTTACTATTATGAACCTATAACCTCTAAATTCTCTTCTAGACCTAAGGTAGACAGGGGAAAAAGTGAGAGTGTGTAGAAAGAAAGAAAGAAAGAAAGAAAGAAAGAAAGAAAGAAAGAAAGAAAGAAAGAAAGAAAGAAAGAAAGAAAGAAAGAAAGAAAGAAAGAAAGAAAGAAAGAAAAAGAGAGAGAAAGAAAGAGAAGAGAGAAGAGAGAAAGAGAAGAGAGAGAAGAGAGAAAGAGAAGAGAGAGAAAGAAAAAGAAAGAAAGAAGAAATAAAGGAAGAAAGAAAAAGAGAGAAAGAAAGAGAAGAGAGAAAGAGAAGAGAGAGAAGAGAAGAGAGAGAAGAGAGAAAGAGAAGAGAGAGAAAGAAAAAGAAAGAAAGAAAGAAAGAAAGAAAGAAAGAAAGAAAGAAGAAATAAAGGAAGAAAGAAGAAAAAGAAGGAAACAAGAAATGATGGGAAAGGAAGAAGGAAGGAAAGATAAAGAGAGAAGGGAAAGAGAAAGGGAAAGGAAGGAGGAAGAAAGGAAGGAAAGAGAAAGTGAGGAAAAAGAAAAGGAAGAAAAAAAGGAAGGGACGGGCCCAGAGAGATAGCACAGTGGCGTTTGCCTTGCAATCAGCCGATCCAGGACCAAAGGTGGTTGGTTCGAATCCCGTTGTCCCATATGGTCCCCCGTGCCTGCCAGGAGCTATTTCTGAGCAGACAGCCAGGAGTCACCCCTGAGCACCGCTGGGTGTGGCCCAAAAGCCAAAAAAAAAAAAAAAAAAAAAAAAAGGAAGGGAGGAAGGAAGAAAAGAAAATGATGATGCCTAAGTGTATTAAAATGTCATTTCAGAAGCAACAATATTTTTTAAAATAAACAGAATTACTAAGAAGTTTTATTCATTTTCTAGATTCTTATTGAAAATAGTTTAAATATAGCCATCTAAAGGAAAATTTTTGTGGTTCATTATAGTTTTTGTTTTAGGGTCACACTTGACTGTACTTGGGGCTTACTTCTGGTTCTGCATTCAGAGTTCACTCCTGGTGGGCACCAATTGTGCTGACCATTTGAATCCAGGTCAGCCATATGCAGGGCAACTATCCTATTGGCTGTACTATCTCTGTTGCCCTGTGTTTCATGATTTTTGCAATTTTATCACAGTTTACTAACTCATTTGTCACAATTAATATGCATTTAATTATCACTTAATATAAGTTATAAAATAGCTTTTGGAATTTGTTTTGTGGGTATTTTATCACTGCTACTCAGGTATTATCTTACAAAATATTTTAATGTAAATTACATACAAAATCAAGATAGCCTATGTGTGCACTTCGGTTTTTTTTTTTTTGTTGTTGTTGTTAACAGTTTGTTTTGTTTAATTTTGGAGGCTACATGCAGCAATGCTTGGGGGCTACTCCTGGCTCTAAGCTTGGGGACAATTCCTTTTTGTGCTCAGGGGATTGTTGTGTCTAATAGCAAAGCTGGGTCTTTCTCATACAAAGCATGTGGTCACTCCATTGAGCTGGATCTTTGTTCCTTATTATAGATTTTTGAAGTCTTGTGTGGTTCTATTCTTTATTATTTCTATGTAAATTTGTTAATTTTCATCAACATCTTCACTCTCCGATATGTACTCTAAGTGACTTATAGATTCTGCCTTCATTCTATTGTCTTCACATATTTGCACATAAAGCATTATTATCTAGCTAAGCTTTTCTTCTCTGTTTTTTTTAAATTTTTGTCATTGGAATACTCCACTCTTTGTATTTTAATGCACTTATCCGCAGGTCATTTTTTCCTCTTTTCTCAGGCTAAATCATTTACTTTTTGCCAAGATTTTTCATATTGCAATTACTTTTTATTCATATCATTTGTCTGCAAGAAATATTGAATTTAACAAGCATAAACTTAATATGGGAAGAAAGTGTTCACTCTCATTGCCACAACTGCAGAGATAGCAACTGTTAATGAGATTCTAGAAGTTTATTGATATTAGGATAGTTCTATGTCTTTTTCTTTTCTTTTTTTAAGCATATAAACTATTTATTATAGGCGAAGCCTACAGACTTATTTCTTCTTGGACACACCCACAGTAAGGCCATGGCGTCCGGTGGTCTTGGTGTGCTGGCTTCTGATGCGAAGTCCCCAGAAGTGGTGCAGACCCCGGTGGGCCCGTATCTTCTTCAGTCGCTCCAAGTCTTCAAGGAGCTTGTTGTCCAGGCCGTTGGCCAGAATCTGACTGTATTTCCCATCCTTCACATCCTTCTGTCTATTCAAGAAACAATCAGGAATCCTGTATTGGCGTGGATTCTGCATAATGGTGTGATCACGGGCTCCACCTCATCTTCAGTGAGCTCTCCTGCCCGCTTCGTGAGGTCAATGTCTACTTTCCTCAACACCACATGAGCATATCTTCGGCCCACACCCTTACTAGCAGTGATGGCAAAGGCTATTTTCCGCTGCCCATCGATGTTGGTGTTGAGTACTCCCAAAATATGCTGGAACTTCTCGGGGATCACTAGAGACATGGTGGCGGCAAAGAAGTGGCGTATAGTCCCGCAGTGGAAGAGCTTATGTCTTTTTCTTAAACTATTCTTGCAGATATAGTATCAGCAGCTCTAATTATTACATCTGTCTTCCAGGCAAAAAAAGAATGGAGAAGAATGGTGTTAGTGGTATCTCTGTAGGCATAAAATAAATACATAAAAAATTCCACTGATTACTGCTTTTGTTATTACTGACCAGACTGTATAGTATGATATCTCCTAAATTCAAGGGAGGTTAAAAGCAACCAATTAGTTAGACTCATTGCTTCCTTGAACATTTTTGAATGTCTATTAATGTACATTAAGAGAGTATACAGAATCGGCAAGCATTGCTGAAAATAGTGTACTGTTTCAAAACATATATTAGTTTCTGTCATAGTAATAGAATATTACCATATTGGCTGGCTACATGGCCACCAATTAAGACTATCCAGTTTCTCTTTCAATCACACCTGACTGTGGCTAATTTCTTATTGGTGTGGTCAGGTGTGATATGTTTCTTAGAGTTCTGCTCATAGAATGACTGTCTGTCCTCATACTTTTTTTATCATTCTCATAATAATATGAAATTAATAAGAACTAAGACATATATCTTGTCCCCTGTACTGAACATGGCAGAAATGATAACCAACCCTCAATGACTTTTGTACTACTATGATAAAGAGAAATACATCCTATCTTATTTTGATGGGCTGCTATATTTTTAATTATCATTATAGCAACTGTATTTTTACCTAATCATTTGCTACTTCATATACACCAGCTATGAGTCTATTGGGACCAAAATATTTTACTTTCACACTGGCCACCAAGTCATGATGTCTCTGTGTATGTGCAGGTACCTTATTATGCCAGGTACAATGAATACGTATATGCCTAAATTTATCTAAACATAAGATTACCAAAGTCCAATAAGTCTGAACAGTATGAGGAAGAATGTATTGTTTTGTCTAGATCAGAGGTCTTCAAACTACGGCCCGCGGGCCACATATTGTATTTATTCCCATTTTGTTTCTTCACTTCTAAATAAGATATATGCAGTGTGCATAGAAATTTGTTCATAATTTTTGTTTTTACTATAATCTGGCCCTCCAACAGTCTGAAGGACAATGAACTGGCCCCCTGTTTAAAAAGTTTGAGGACCCCTGGTCTAGATAGTATAAAGTAATTATTAGGAGCAGGTATTGCATACCTCTTCCACACACCAAGCACAGGGAGCAAATGGTCAATCTTTCTAATAGTTTCTCTTTTCTTACTTTCAAAACTATACATATCTGAGGAAAAATTACAAAAATTGGACAAAGATAAAGTTAGCAATTCAAAGTACAAGCATGATACTGTAGAAAATCTTTTGGCTTCTTTACTACTTCTTTTTTAATCTTTGGTTTTTATCCTTTTGAAGTAATGTTTAAACTCCTTCCTGATGGTCAATGAAACCACTTACATTTTTCTCAATCCTAAATGTTATTTATCTTTTGGTTTGATATTTACTTTTTGATGTTTTGCTTTTTTATGAGGAATTGATATGATCTCATATATATATAAATGACAGTTTAAAATTTTAAAATGTGGTTTATAACCATCTTATCCATATCCTCTAAATTAGTTTATGCAGAGTTGATCTTGTAAAAGTGGGTAGTCAATACACTTTGTCTCCTATATTTTTATGACCTTTAAACATTTCTTCATTTCTTTCACTTTACAAGATGTCCAGTTTCATTATGCTTCTCTAGTCTTTCTTGCTTTTTAAAAGTGTCTTACATAGGTCAAAGAGACAACTCATTGGATTGAGCATATGCTTGCATGTGGGAGGCACAGGTTTGATCCCCAAACGTTTGGTCCCCTGAGTTCTGTCAGGAGTAACTCTTAAATGGAACCAGGTGCTCCTGAGCATTACTAGGTGTGGCTCCAAAGAAAAACAAAAACAAAACAAAACAACCCCCCCCTCCAAAAAAGAAAATAACAGGGTAGTACATTTTCTGTTTTGTTTTGTTTTGATTTTAGTTTTTAGGCCATACCCAGAGGTGCTTAGGGGTTACTCCTAGCTCTGTTCTCAAAATTTGCTCCTGGCAGGCTCTCCCTGAGAGATGGGATGCCGGGGATTGTACTCATGTCTGTCCCAGGTCAGCAGAGTGCAAGGCAAGCCCTACTGCTATGCTATCACTCCAGCTCCAAGGAAGTACTTTTTTAAAAAAACTATCAAGGTCATATAAAACAATAAAATATCGTGGGAAAGCTAAAGCAACAGGATGGTATTTTGGATGACATACAAAAAATAATCAGGAAAGCCTAGTGACATTCAAACAAGGCAATGATAGATTACCTTGTTTAATATAAGTTAATAATAAGGAACTAGGGTTGATTTCTAGATGTTAAAGATATATCCCCTTAGTTAAAATGTAATGTTAATAATAGCAAAAACCAGTTGTAGGGCAATAGAAGAATGTCCTAGTACTTTCGCAACTTTTGGTGAATCTAAATATTTTAACATGCGAGTTTTAAAATTTATAAACTAAAAAACTGTGAAAAAAAGTATCATGCAACTTTATCATGGTAAGAATATGAAAATAAAAAGCCAGTCCTTGAGTATTTCCTTAAGGAGACACTTCCCCAAAAATATTTTGTAAAATACAATACTCTTGCTAATTGTGACTTAATTGCTTCAATGTTTGGCTCATGTTACCCTTCCTTAGAAATTCTTAAATGCATCTAAAATTTATAGTGTGCAATAAGTATTATTTTAGAAAATTACCTCAAATTAAGAAGCATCATTATCTATGACAGGATTTCTAATATGCATTTATCATATGAATTTGTGTGTATTTGTGTACTTAGATCAGATCTGGTGCTTCTTTTCCCAGCTCAGTGCTTGGGGGTCACTCCTGGCAATGCTTGGGAATCCATGTGATGTTTGGGATCAAACTTGGGGCATCCGCATAGAAAATGCATGCTCAGGATATTATGCCATCTTCTGGTCTTCCATGTGAAGATTTATTTTTGTTCAATAATTTCACCTTCTATCTAAACAAAAGTTAAAAATTCATCCTACGAAGCTGACTCAGAGAAAGCAATTCTGAGTTAATGGTGAAAGTTAATGAAGAGCATTAAACCTCAGGACAGTAACTTTACATCACCCTATGGTATTCCATGAGCTCAAATGCAACTCCTTGGGGAATGCTCTGGATACAGGAAAATCACTAAAGTTTTATTATAGATACAAAGGATGCAAATTATACTTAGAAACACAAAATGTAAGTCTCCTGACTCCGCTAATTGACTCCAACTTTAATGTTGCTATGCTCATTATTCCCCTTTTAGCAGTGTCAGACAATAGCATTTGGGAGCCTTTGAAATCATATGCATCTTGAAGATGTTGCAGTTTGATCATTCAAAGCAGTGAAGATCAATTGTCCAGATTCTACATGAGGCTGCAAAGTAGGCTACAGGATGGCGGAGCCTCTTCCTTCAGCTGCCTTCCAACTGATACTGACTGCTGCATCCACATCAATTGGTCAGTGATCCACATCCATTAAAGCAGCTCAAAGGCACAGGGAGAATTTACTTTTTTTTTTTAACTTTATCTTAGAAATATAGGAAAGACTGAAAGGGGAGGATTATTTCATGTGACTTCCAACAGAATTTATGACTTGCTTGATCCACGATTTGCCAATTCACATTGAAGAGACTTCTAATGAGCACCTTCTGGCTTAGTAAGAAGAGCAGGATGTTGGTTATGCTTAGCACCCATCCCTGTATCTTTTCACCTGTAACCTGTAATAGTCAGTATGAGAGACATTTGAAAGTTGACAAGGAGCAGCCTAATTTTGCACATAAAGAAGTTAATCAAGAAGGACCCGACTTAAATAATATTAAGTTCAGAGACTGTCATATATGAGTGAACAAGATGTGCTCTATGCCCCAAGGAATTTAAAGCCTGGTAGAAAATAAAGGCAATAAAAGAGTAAAATTTTATATAAAACATTGGGGATTTTAAAAGAGCAGGTTCCACATGCTTGGCCAACCGAGGAAGAACTTTCCACCTGCCCGAGGATGGAAAGTGGTGAAAGGACATCAGGGAAGAGAGAAAGATTGACAGGGAGCATCTAATCTAACAAAATAGAATATGTTTTTTGTAGCATACAGAGAAAAATTATACAGTTATATTATAGCAGCCATGGACATCCTAAGTCAATAATATGCCATAGTTAACTCTTCTATTTTATTTTGGCCACCAAGTTTTTTTAAATCTATTTGACAAGAACTTATGCCTCCTGATGGGAATTTTGGACTGGTGAAGGTGAGTGCTCTTCATATGACTGAAACCCAACTACAATCATATTTGTAATAAAGGTATTTAAATAAAGATATTTAAAAATAAAAATAGAAATGGAAAAAAGAATGCATGCATCATATATGGTTAGAATCATATTTCTGTGTGTACCACATTTTTGACCCCCCCCTTTTTTTTTGTTTTTTGGGTCACACCCAGCAGCACTCAGGGGTTACTCCTGGCTCTATGCTCAGAAATCGCTCCTGGCAGACTCAGGGGACCATATGGGATGCCAGAATTCGAACCAATGACCTTCTGCATGAAAGGCAAACGCCTTACCTCCATGCTATCTCTCCGGCCCCATACCACACTTTTGAACTAGCACAACATTGAATGTAATTAAATATAACTTAACTGTTTTCTTCTTTCCTGTTCTGACACTTAACTCAGTGAATTATGGCCTTTTGATTTGACTGTAATTTGGTATAAGGTAATAGAGATATGGAATTTCTAAGTCAGCAGTAATTGCTTTCATTCAGAAACATTAATAGAATTTCATAGTTCAGAACCATTTTTTAGAATCTTAAAGTGAAAGGTCTGATCACAAACCTGGGACCATTTGCATTGACTCTCTGATTGGGTGAGAATCGGTTAATGCCTTCTCTGCTGTAGTCAGTAATTTTGTTCCCTCTATAAATGGTCTGAGCAGGTATGGAGAAAAAATACAGATTAGAAGAGCATGTGTACATAGAAAAAGTGGCATGTTATCTTCTGGAAATAATTAAACTGACACTCCGGAAAGAGTGGTGGCAGGGTTGTGGAGATGCCCCTTGAACTCGCCCCAGGGTTCCCCAATGACAGAAAATGAATTTCTATGTCAACTAGTGCCTCCTTTTTCATATATTGTTAATATGATGCTTCTTGCTATATATATTTTTCTATGTGCTGAAAACAACTCACCTTGTTGTAAAACTTAACTCACTCTACATAATCCCATGGAAAACAAGTTCCATACTTTGGCAGCCAAAAACACACCTAACAAAAGCTTCAGTACACAAATAGGTGCTTGGAAATCCTGGAACATGTCGTTGCATTCTTAGCCATGCGACAACTCCAATTCTGTTTAATCCTATTATCCTTATAGGAATATACCAACTTAGATGCCAATGAGAATCTGAAGCCACTTAATGTTCAGAAACAAAGAAGTAACAGAATAAGCAACTAACAAGAGTTACTAAGCCTTGTTCAATGACTTAATGACCTCATTATGAGATACAATAATTTTCACAAATTTTCTTGTTGCCCTATACTTTTTTTATCAGTGTTTTCTTTGTATTCTTTCTTTTGTCAATAATTTCTTAATTAAAAACAAATGTATTATTATCAACTATGTCAACTCTATGGTGCATTGTTTTTAAATAAAGTAATTTATATTGATTAATTAATATCTTTATTTAAACACCTTGATTACAAATACGATTGTAGTTGGGTTTCAATCATGTAAAGAACACCCCCCTTCACCAGTGCAACATTCTCACCACCAATGTCCCAAATTCCCTTCTCCCCACCCCACGCCCACCTGCACTCGAGACAGGCTTTCTACTTTCCTCATTCATTCACATTGTTGTGATAGTTCTCATTGTAGTTATTTCTCTACTCATCACTCTTTTTTGGAGAGCCTCGTGTTGTGAGCTGGACCTTCCAGCCTTCCTCTCTTTTGTCTCTGGGAATTATTGCAAAAATGTCTTTCATTTTTCTTAAAACCCATACCTGATAAAGACTATTCTGAGTCTATCTCTCTCCTAGATGTATATGGAATCTATTATGCTGAGTAAAATAAGTAATTTATATTTTAAAAATTGAGAGAATTAAAGCCAGGTGTAGTGAAAAAAATTGATATTCTTAAAGTGATAACCAGCATATGTCATTAAAATATTCTTCAAAAGTTTCCTATCCCTGCAAGCATTTTTATTTTGGATTTACCCTCTAAATCTAGATAATTGTTTTGAGCCTGCTATATGGAAGGTATTATGTTAGGATCTGGAAATAGAATTATAAGATAAAGGAGCACTAGGGCTAACTGCAAAGATGTTGGCTAAGGTTCAGGTTCAGTGATTACTCCTCTTTCTACAGACTACAGTAGCTCTCTGTAGCCACAATTGTAGTGTATTGTACAATCTATAGTACAGCTTGACAAACTTATACGGTAAAGGGCTTGATAGCTAACCGTTTTAGGTTTTGTGTTTCTTATAAACTTAACTGCAAGTATTCAACTTTGCTTTTATAGAAACAGCTACAGACAATAAGCAACAAATAAGCATGGCTGTGTTGCACAAAAGTTTATTTACAAAGCAGGCAAGAGACAACACAATTAAAAGAAGCAAAGGCTTTGAATAGACATTGCTCCAGTAAAGACACATGAATGACTAATAATCATATTGTGTACAATATTATTTGCCAGTAGGAAGCAAAATACAAAACCACAATAATATATTGCATTATGCTTACTAAATTGATTATAGTTAAAAGGATAAAATAAGCCTAAACTGGGGGCAGTTTGGAATTTTATGTCTTGATAAATGCATAGAAATGTAAGCTAGTGTTAATTTGAGAACCTATCTGGTAGTTCCTCAAAATGAGTTCCTGAAGAATAGTTTCCATAAGCAATTTTGCCTCAACAAACAATAGATATATACAATGAATAAAAATATATGTGAGGCGGGGCCAGAGAGATAGCATGGAGGTAAGGCGTTTGCCTTTCATGCAGGAGGTCATCGGTTGGAATCCTGGCATCCCATATGGTCCCCCGTGCCTGCCAGAAGCAATTTCTGAACCTGGATCTAGGAATAACCCCTGAGTACTGCCGGGTGTGACCCAAAAACCAAAAAAAAAAAATGTGAGGCATATAAAAGCTCTTATACATAGACACATAATTCTTTATAAATCTCTATTTGGTATATAGATACATAAAATATGGTATTTGTATATTATGTATACACATAACACATATTCTTTATATAGTCATCTGTTAACAACAACTCATAAATATACAATATATGTAAACATATATAGATATATGTGTGGCATATATATAATGACAGTGTTACCCAATTAGATATGGTAGTAGTATATACACCAACACATTCAGTTATATAATTTTATCAAGTTAATACTATATAACTTTCACCATAATATACATCAAGATTTGGTCTGAGGGTCATGCTCTGTTCTACTAATTTACAGATCTCCTAAAATTCCATATTTCTTATATTTGTATACATATTCCTCTTTGTTATGTGAACTGTATCCATGAAACATTTCATTCAATGCCTATTTTTTTGGCTATGGATCTGTTTTGTCCTGGACATCATTTAAATCCAGAATGCCTTCCAATTTTCAATGCTGGTTGCAGGTAAGATGGGAGTTATGCAAAGAATGTTTTCTTGCCTCAGGATAGAGTCATCTCAAATACAATTTATATTTCAGAGATTCCCTGGAAGATAGTCTGACACAAGTCTTCATAGAATTTAGCTAATATGACAACTTTGATTGTTTTTGTCTTCATCTCTGTTATAATTCTCTTTCTAAATAACTACTAGCAAATAAATTCTTATTTGATAGGTAGTCAAAGAATTCTCTATGAGGTAAATTTTGAAAATTTATGTAGAACCATGATTTACATTGCGGTTAATAATAGTGTTTTAGGCATAACAATTTTCCAACTCCAAAGCTATGTCAGAAGCCCTCCACCAATGATCCAGGGTTCCCTCACCCCATGCCTCTTTATCAACTTATTATTAAAAGATTATTATTCTTACAGTTTGGGACACATATTTATGATAGTGTTATGATAGTGTCTTACACTTTTAATGTATAGTTACTTTATCTCTTCACCTCATAGTATCCAGTGCCTAAGATTCCACCAGCCTGACTCTTCCTTCTCTCCTTTTTCTCCTCTCCTCTCATACAATACGTCCATGTCATTCTCATTTCTGTTATAGAGAGCCAAGAGTTCTAACTTGATAACTTCCATTTCATAAATGAGAATGTCTTGTATTTGTCCTTATCCCTAAAGAAGTAAATGTAAACAGCTACCTAAATAAAAGTGGGTCATACAAAAATAAAACAACTGATCAAAATATATCCTGTTGCACTCATTAGTGTTCTTTCCCAAACTCTGGAATTTATTGGATACATATTAGAAATTTCAAGATGGAATATATAACCGCACGCTCTATCCATATATCTAAAGGTACCAAGTGACACACTTATTATTTCTGTGTCATCAATTCCATATTCCTCTGCCAATCTTTTCTTTGTGACTGTGCTATCAACTACATTTAATGGTAAGATAATTAGTGGTAACTGTCACTATGTGCAGGCTAGATATCTGTTTTTCTACTTTTAAATATCCACCTACCATGTTAAAAAATGATCTAGCTCTATCAACTTTCAATTTAACCCATTTGCTGATATATCCATATAATCAAATGACAGATATCTCCTTTTCATATACTTGATCCTTATTTTTCATCAATCTATCTATCTCATCCTAAAATGTAACTAAGTCAGTAAACAAAAAGAACAACACAGAATGCTGAACTAACAATAAACAACTTAGTAAAGCTTTAGATAATGACTCAATGGCTCCATCAACAAATAAAAAAATTTTTTTTTTTTTGGTTTTTGGGTCACACCCAGCAATGCTCAGAGATTACTCCTGGCTCTTCACTCAGAAATCACTCCTGGCAGGCTCAGGGGACCATATAGGACCCCGGGATTCGAACCACCGTCCTTCTGCATGCAAGGCAAATGTCCTACCTCCATGCTATCTCTCAGGCCCCCCAAAAAAACAATTTTTACAAATGTTTACAAATTTTCTTTCACTGAAGTGTTTTTTGATAACTTTCTAGATATTTAGTTGTAACAAACAATATAAAATATAAATTTTGTGCCTGCTAAAAGGGCATGTTTGGAACACGGGTATAATGAAAAAGGAAATGTTACATAGGTGGTGAGATTAGTGTTGGGACATTAAGTGCCAGAAACAATTGTATCATGAACAACTTAGGAAGTCCTGGTATGTAAATAAAGTGCTAAAAAAATTTTAAGGACATTCAATGAATAAGGTGTTTGCCTTAACATTAGCCTAGGTTCAATCTCCAGCATCCCATATGGTTCCCTGAGCAAAGCCAGGATTGATTCCTGAGTAGGATCTTGGCATTTTTCCATGATTCCAAAGAAGGCAATAGTAAGGCTAGGGGTTTGGCTCAGTGGCAACGTGTGTGCTCTGCAAGCATAATAATTTGATTTGTTCCCTGGTGTGAGAAAAAAATCCAAAGAGACATATGATATTCTAAATGTTTTCCTGTTTGCTAGACATATTTGCACCTCTGTGGTAACTCAATGCATCTATCATATGCTCTCTCTTTAGTAATAATCTGGCGCATAGTAATATTTCACTAAAGTTGGAGTAACAACTTTCATATTCATAACCATGCACCTGAATCACTATGTTGTATCTAAATCTTGTCACTCATCCTTGCTTGTTGTCCATTACTGATCCAGTGAAGGCAAACTCCTTATAGTAAGTCATTATCACTAGTGCTATAGGTAAAGACACAGGTTATACATATGCAGTTACAATTTACTATGTCCTTAGCTATTTACATTTCTGAATTGGATCAGAAAGATAGTGCAAGGACCTAAGTGTATGCTTTCATTGTAGGAGGCTAGGGATTCCAGTTTAGCACAATGCAGTCTCCTGTTCACCTCACCCTTCTGACCCAGTACCACAAGTAAAGAGCTATGTGTGGTCCACAAAGTAAAAATAAGAAAATACACCACCAGAGACCCCTGCGGGCCGGCTGGGGAGGCCTGAGTGAGTTTCTGTCCTTTGGCTCGGCGTTTGGGCCTGCCCCTCCCCCCAGAGACCCCTGTGGGCCGGCTGGGGAGGCCTGAGTGAGTTTCTGTCCTGTTGCTCGGCGTTTGGGCCGGCCCCTCCCCCCAGGGTGGTGCCTAGAAAGGCAAGTTGAGCGACCCGAATAGACGGGGGAGATAGGGAGATAGGGCCAGCCATCTGGACTTGCAGGTGACCTAGAGCAGTCCATCCCCCTGGACCCTGGAGTGGACCAGGGACTCCTCAAGGGCGTGGACAGAGCCTGCAGGGTCAAACTGAGGGAACTCATTCAAGGGAGGCTTGGAGGGGGCGGAGCTCCATTGAATCCCAGAGAAAGGAGGGTGGATTGAGAACTAGGTTCAATAGCGCCAGTAAACATTGTGGCCAGGAGTGGAACTGTACCGCTGACAGAAATAAGGAGCAGAAAAGGGACAAGACCCACTGCAGGAAGGCTGAACTCTAGGTAGCAAAGGGGAGGAGAAAGGGCTAGGTTCAACAAACTCACCCAACAGCCCCTCTAGAAACACCTTCAGGAAGGAGACCAAAGCAGGCCGAAATTAGAAGCCACAGCACTCCAAAACACACCATTAAATACAAAGAATTATGCATAAATCAAGGAGATCTCTTATAATTGGAGACACCATGACAAGCCCTATCAAGTTTCCAAGTCCACCAAAACGCACAGATCCAGGGGAAGAAGACCTAAAAGCGGTCATGAGGAAGGAAATGCAAGAATTACTAAAACAAATGAAAGAAACCCTAGCAACCAAGTATAAGAAATCCATGGACGAACGAATCAGCCAAATTAAAGAAGAAATGTCAAAGAACATGAGAGATTCCATACAAAAAGAAGTGAAGGATTTAAAAGACAAAGTAGCAAGCCTTACGAGTAGAAACACAGAGTTGGAGAAGCACATCGAAGAACTCGAAGGAAAACTGAAATCAAAAAATGATAAAGAAACCAACAAAGAAATAAAAGGCAAAGCACTGGAAGGAAAAATCCAATATCTAATGAACAAGGACAAAAGAAACAATCTAAGAATTGTGGGTATACCAGAAGGGGAGGAAATATGGAAGGGGGAAGAACAGGTGGTCAGGGAGATAATAACAGAGAACTTTCCCACCCTCTGGAAAGACAATTCAGGACAAATCCAAGAAGTCAAGAGAGTCCCTAATAAAATAGACCCTAATAAACCCACACCAAGACATATAATAATCCAAATGGCAAAAAACAAAGAGAAAGAGGAACTCCTGAAAGCAATAAGGGAGAAAAAAAACCCTCAAGTACAAAGGAAAGGATATAAGAATCAAACCAGATCTCCCATTTGAAATAATTCAAGCAAGAAGACAGTGGAATGACATATTTAAACGAGTGAATGAAAGAAATTTCCAACGCAGGGTCCAATACCCAGCAAAACTATCATTCATATGGGAGGGCAGACTAAAAACATTCTCAAACATGAACGAACTTGAACTATTTGTGCAAACTAAGCCGATCCTAAGCGACTTACTCAGAGACGAATTACACAATCCAAACCCCCGATTGTAACAACAACCACTCCACACAATACAACTGCACAACAGTCCTCTCTATCAATAATTTTCCTAAATGTTAACGGACTAAACTCTCCAATTAAAAGACACATAGTAGAGAACTGGGTTAGGAAAAATAAACCGGACTTCTGCTGTCTGCAAGAAACACACCTACAGTTACAGGATAAGCACAGGCTTAGAATAAAAGGATGGAAAGTAATTATTCAGGCCAATGGAAAACAAAAAAGAGCAGGGACAGCCATTCTTATATCAGACCAAATTGTATTCAACCTCAAGAAAGTGATCAGAGACAAAGAGGGTCACTACTTACTGATCAGGGGAACATTAGATCAAGATACACTAACCCTGGTCAATATCTATGCACCTAATGTAGAGTCACCAAAATATGTGAGGCAACTACTGGCAAACCTGGAGAAACACATGAAGGGAATTGTGATAATAGTAGGGGACCTCAATACTACACTATCACCACTGGACAGATCCTTCAAACAGAAAAATAGCAAAGAAATAAGAGCTCTAAATGAAAAATTGGAAGATTTAGGGCTAATAGACTTATATAGAGCCCTCCATCCCCAGAAAGTAGAATATACATTTTTCTCAAACCCACATGGAACCTTCTCCAGAATAGACCATGTCTTAGGATACAAAGCCAACTTATATAAGACCACAAAGGTAAGGATCATTAGAAGTACCCTTTCAGATCACTATGCAACAGAGCTTATAATTGATGTCAAGAAGAAGCAATGGAGGAAAACTAATACCTGGAGATTAAACAACATGCTGCTTAACAACAGCTGGATCAAAGAACAACTCAAGAAAGAAATAAAAAGATTCCTTGAGACGAATGACAATGAAGAGACAACATGTCAAAATTTATGGGACACAGCAAAAGCAGTAATTAGGGGGAAACTCATAGCAATACAGGCCTATGTCAAGAAACAGGAAAATAACAAAACCAACAGTTTAAAAGATCACCTCAAAGAATTGGAACAACAGCAACAGAGAAATCCAACCACAACCAGAAGGCAAGAAATAATAAAAACCAGAGCAGAAATAAACAACATAGAAACTAAGAAAACAATACAAAAAATCAATGAGACCAGGAGTTGGTTTTTCGAAAAAATAAACAAGATAGATAAACCATTGGCAAAACTCACCAAAAAAAAAAAGAGGGAAAACACCCAAATCACTAGGATCACGAATGAAAGGGGAGAGATTACAACAGAACCCCAAGAAATACAACATATCATGAGATCATATTATGAACAACTTTATTCAACTAGGCTAGAGAACCCACTAGAAATCGACAGATTCTTGGACAAACACCCTCTTCCAAGACTGGGAAAGGAAGATCTAGAAAGTTTAAACAGTCCAATCACTTCAGAGGAAATTGAAGATGTAATTAAAAAACTTCCTAAGAACAAATGCCCAGGTCCAGATGGATTTACAGGTGAATTCTATCAAACATTTCAAGAAGACTTATTACCACTGTTCCATAGGCTTTTCCAAACCATAGAAAAAAACAGGAATCCTACCCAACTCCTTTTATGAGGCTAATATCACACTCATTCCCAAAGAAGGCAAAGACACCACCAAAAAAGAAAACTACAGACCAATCTCACTAATGAACATAGATGCAAAGATACTCAACAAAATCTTAGCAAACCGAATCCAACACTTCATCAAAAAGATCATACATCACGATCAAGTGGGATTCATCCCAGGAATGCAAGGTTGGTTCAACATACGCAAATCAATAAACATGACACATCACATCAACAACATGAAAGACAAAAACCACATGATCATATCAATCGATGCCGAGAAGGCGTTTGACAAAATCCAACATCCTTTCATGTTAAAGACACTCAGCAAAATAGGGTTAGAAGGCACCTTCCTTAAGATAGTTACAGCTATTTATAAAAAGCCTACAGCCAACATTATACTTAATGGCGAGAAACTAGAAGCATTCCCACTAAGGTCAGGAACTAGACAAGGCTGTCCACTCTCTCCACTCTTATTCAATATAACCTTAGAAGTTCTAGCAATAGCAATCCGACAAGAGAAGGGAATCAAAGGAATTCAAGTAGGGAAAGAGGAACACAAGCTAGCTCTATTTGCTGACGATATGATGATATACATCAAAAACCCTAAAGAGTCCACAGAAAAAATTCTAGAAACAATCAACCAATACAGCAAAGTGGCTGAATACAAAGTCAATACACAAAAGACAGTAGCGTTTTTATATACAAACAATGAAGTTGAGGAGAGAGAGATTAAAAATACAATCCCATTTAAGATAGTATCAAAAAATATCAAATATCTAGGAATCAACCTTACAAGAGAAGTGAAAGACCTATACCAGGGAAACTTCAAAGCACTTCAGAAAGAAATTGAAGACGATCTAAAGAAATGAAAGAACATCCCATCCTCATGGATAGGTAGAATTAACATAGTCAAAATGACTATCTTACCCAAACTGCTATATAGATTTAATGCAATCCCTATCCAAATCCAGGCACAATTCTTTAAAGAAATAGAACAATCAATTACAAAATTCATCTGGAACCACAAAAGACCCAGGATAGCTAAACACATACTGAAAAATGAGAAGTTGGGAGGCATCTCCTTACCTAACTTGAAACTATACTATAATGCCATAGTAATTAAAACAGCATGGTACTGGAACAGAGACAGGACCTCAGACCAGTGGATCAGAACAGAATTTCCAGACATAAACCCTCAGATATACAGCCAACTAATATTTGATAAAAGAGGCAAGAATATGAAATGGAACAAAGAAAGCCTATTCAACAAATGGTGTTGGTACAACTGGAAACTCACATGTACGAAAGTGAAAATCGACCCATATCTCACTCCTTATACAAAAGTCAACTCAAAATGGATCAAAGACCTGGAAATTAGACCTGAATCTATATAGTTTATCGAGAATAAAATAGGCAGAACACTCGAAGACCTTTATATCAAAAGGGTCTTTGAGAATGGAGCACCAATGGCAACAACGTTAGCATCAAATATAAACAAATGGGACTACATCAAACTAAAAAGCTTCTGCATGGCAAAAGAAACCCTACTTAACGCAAGAAGACAGCTAACAGAATGGGAAAAAATCTTTTCACTTGATACATCAGATAAAGGGCTGATATCTAGAACATACAAAGCGCTCAGAAAGCTGAGCCCCTCAAAACCAAATAAAGCCATAAAAAATGGGGAGATGAAATGAATAGACACTTCTCTGAGGAAGACAGAAGGATGGCCAACAAACACATGAAAACATGCTCACCTTCACTCATCATCAGGGAGATCCAAATCAAGACAACAATGAGATACCACCTCACACCAGTGAGGTTGGCTCACATCAAAAATAATGGAAACAACTTTTGTTGACGAGGATGTGGTATGAAAGGAACTCTCATCCACTGCTGGTGGGAATGCCCCCTAGTCCAACATCTATGGAGAAAAGTCTGGAGAGTGCTCAAAGAACTCAGAATTGAGCTGCCATTTGACCCAGCAATTGCTCTCCTAGGCATATACCCCCAAGATGGAAGGGCATTCATTCCAAAATACGTATGCACCCCACTATTTATTGCAGCAATCAGTATAATAGCCAAATCTTGGAACCAACCTCGATGTCCAACAACAGGTGAATGGATCATTAAGATGTGGTATATATATACAATGGAATATTACATGGCAGTTAGAAATGATACAATCACAGACTTTGCAGCAACGTGGATGGACCTAGATCATGTTATGTTAAACGAAGTAAGTCAGAAGACAAAAGAAAAATACAGAATGGTAGCACTATTCTGAAACACCTAGAACACATATTTTATACACAACTAATACTTAACAATCAAATAACAGGGTTTAACATGGTAGAAACTCCGAACACTGTAATAGTCAACATATACGTGGGAGCAGTGTCCAAAATACATGAAAAAGGAATAATGCAAAATTTTGATTACATAATATACCATAAAGAAAACAATAACAACAGAAATGGCAGCATAGAGAGAACAGGTAGGTAATCAGACTTCTACAACAAAGGCCCACAATAATCCCTTGGAGTTCGTATACAGGAACACAAGTATAGAACACCAAGGGAAATCACGGACTGCAATGGCAACATACCATAACACTACCTTTTAATGCCTTTATCTTACTATATTTTAAATAACCTTTCAGCTTTTCTGTCCACAGGCGCCCTTGGATACAAAGGGCGGACAAACTAAGGTGGCAATTCGGGATACCACACGGGATACCATACCTTGCATGCACTACGAGATGGCCACGAGAAAACTCTTTAACATACACTTTATCTCTAGGTAATACCTCCATTTAGGAATTGAAGCACGTGATCATTCAGATTATCAAAGCAGTACCTGAGACGTACAGATTTAAACCACAGGCTCGATTCTTCGAACACTTTTAATTAAACCAGCATTCCCTTGCTATTCTCTCCTCTCTTCTTACTACTTTTCTTTTCTTTTTTTTTCCCTCTATTCTGCTTATTACTTTTTTCTCTTTCTCTTCCCCTTTTCTCTCTAAGGTATTTTCTCTTTTCTCTTCCTTCATACCCTTCCCATATACCTTCCCCTTTCTCCCCTCCGGAAATCCAACTATCCCTTTACCCCTCAATCCCATCCAGATCTTCCACCATATTAAAATTTTTCACCCGCAGTCCTTATTCTATTAGGCATCAAGATCGACCTCCTACTCAACGAACCAGTACCCTGCACCCAGGCGAGGGGACACCCAGATAAACCCACACCTTGTCTCCTGAAAGAAAAGACAGCCAACTCCCCTGTGGACTCATGCTGCGAGCCCCTCCCTACTAACTCTCCCTAACGCGGACTGTTCCTTGAAACTGGGCCTAGCTCCAAAAGTATCCCCAATGCAAGAACTCTTCCAAGACCTCCCTGCCGCAAATTTTAATAATCTTAAGAAGGTCAGGGTATGTGTTAGGAAGATGCCTGGGAACCCACACACCACAAGAAAAACCCAAAAGACAATGGGAAAAACTGTACTTCCAACATAGGCATAAAACCTGTAATACACCACCTCTTACCTGCTCTCCCCCAAATGTAAGGTAGTCCTCTGCATCACTTTGGTTCCTTAAAAACTTCGCTAACTTATTTTATTTTTATTTATTTGTTTTGTTTTATTTTGTTTTTGTTATGTTTTGTTTTGTTTTTAATTTATTTCTTTATCTTTTTTAAATGATTGTCCTACATATATATTGGTGAGCACATACTTTTTTAATTCCCTTTCCCCCCCCCCTCGTTTTTGGGTATGAGACCTGTTTCGGTTATCCCATCAATCCACCCACAAATATACAGACATTATAATGTAGCACCACTTCCCCCAGCAAAGGCACACTAAGTAAAGGGGAAATCTTACATAAAAAAAAAAACTAACAAGTTTAAGAAAAATCATTTAAGTTCAGTTTAAAAGTTTTTAAACAATTGGCGATTGTTAATTATAAAAATTTTTTTTTGAATGCTGAAGTCTTACAGTAGTCAGGAGGCATTCCCGTGGCATTCAAAAATAACCATTTTACCTCCTGCCAAGCTGTTTTCTTACAGACTTCCTGCAGCTTCCCGCAGTCCTGTCCTCATTCACTTCAAAACAGCCTGTCACTCCTCCTGCTAGCCCACCATTCCTGCCGGACCTGTTTCTGACTGACTCTGCCTAAGGGGAATGCCGGATGATACTCTGACTGGCAGCCCTTCTATAAACCTTCAGCATGCCCACTGCTACCAACAACCCTGCTGACCTCCACTGGGGAGCTGAGACTCATCAAGGCATACCTTTGACACAGGTCATGGGCGTGGGACCTTGCTTACTCGGACCATATATGCGCCCCCCCTGTCCAACTATCAAACATTTGCAATCAAACCATTGTGGTTAATAACACTTCCATCTTCATTGAAGCCCCCAGCTCCACTGGACATTCTCCCCATATTGTTACTAAAATGTTTCTTGCTTATCATGACTATTAGCTTTGTTAATGCCTAGATTAACCATCAAACCTGTTGGTCCAGTTTCCACCTCGAACCTCATCCTGCAGATGGTCAACGCCTCCACCATCACTGACCCTGCCTATCTGCTATTCATCTCAACCGCCCTTCTGCTTTGGCGACCCCCTGCCTGTCTCTGACCCCTTCGCTCTGCAATCCAGCCCCAAGCCTCACTTCGGCATCACCTTGGAACAGGTGGTGGAACTTGAACTTTGCCTTTTGGTACCCAATATGATTCCCCCTAAAATTGTAATCAAATTCTTGTCGTTGATTTCTCCTTTCAGTTCATGATTGCCCCCAATTTAACGTTTTTTGCCTGTTTCACTAGTTTATCTCCCCCACTGTTTTACATTTGTTTCTTTAGTCCTAGTACCACTGTGTTTTGGTTGTTTTAATGCCTAAATTGACTGTTAGATCAAAAATTGCCTTATTACTTCTTAAATATAATCTTGTGTCTCTCCCCCGCTGCAGTACAAAAATCAAACACTGCCATCACCCTAGCCTTATTAAAAGGCCTAGGTGTTATTGGTGTAAGCACAAATATTTATTCATTGGTTCATACTCTAGAATCTGCTAATGCCTTATAACTGTTGCTAAAAATGTTTACAAACTTAAAGAAGTTTACACTACTGTTGATTTCCTAGCAAAGAGTGCAGAATAACCGCCGTGGTTCAAAATTAACATTTTTTTGAGGGAGGGGGGAATTTGTGTCATCCTTAGAGTAAAATGTTGCTTTTTAAAATAAATTCGGCTTAGCTAGAGATAGCATTCAACACATAGAGGATAATTTAGTAAATAGACAAAAAGATATAGAGCAGAGTGAGAGCTGGTACAAAAATTGGTTTTCTACCACTCCATGGATAACAACAGTGCTCCCAGCCTCTTTGGGGCCCTTCATTGGCTTTATGTTGCTAGTTTCCTTTGGTCCTTGGGCTTTTCGCAAACTCACCACCTTCGTAAAGAGTCAAGTGGATGAAGCAACCAGAAAGGACTCAAAGGTTCTGTACCAACAACTATGCACCTCAGAAGACCAGCTGACACCTGACATCTCCCCTCCTGCCAACTCTCCGCCACTTAAGTTTGAAGTTATCGAGGAGCTGGAGCATAGACCTCAATCTGTGCGCTCACGCCTTGCCAAGCTTTGGAAACGACTGAATCAAGGGTAGCAGATGCGGTGACTGGAAGCCCCACACCTCTTCACCCAGTGTGGTCAGTCCACCGAGGCACGTCTGTCCCTTCCATAGTGTATACTAAACAGGGGGAGATGTGGGAGATCGAGCACCCCACATATCAAAGGAACTCTGAATGAATTTTCCACCGCCTGCCTGATTCAAGCCACAAAAGTTTGCATAGCCCCGAACCAACAGAAAACTCTGCAAATAAATTTAGCTCAGCACAAAGAATCTGGCTTAACCAGATGCCTTAACCTTTCCATGGAACCTGTTTTTGTAACTGCTCTCAAGCATGTAGTTATAGATATGTTTTTGTAAAGTTTAAATTATGATCCTTATTGCTTGCACAAAAGATAGATCTAAATGGAAAATAGGCTAAACAAATAATTGTATTTGCGTAAATATCAATTAGCTATTTGTTTAAGAATTTGCTTCCCCTCCCTCCATCCTGCCAGGTTCCTCTTTATCCTTCCCGCCATCAAAATGTGTTTATGCTCCCATTGGTAAAAATTGTTGTACTTGTACAAATCTGATTGGTTTATGTTTCAATCCTATGTTACTACTCCTCCCACTGAAGCAGGGCATAAAAACCCTGATCTCCCCTCAATAAACCTCTCGACTGGCAAAAAAAAAAAAAAAAAATCGAGAGTTGGGTAGCCTATCCAGAAACTTATGCCATGCCTTTGCAAGTTGCAACGCTATGGACTCATCTTTGGAAGACACCTACAAACCTCTGTTGTTGCCATATGAATTCATTAGCCCAGTGCCACAGATCTCCAAAGCTGTGGACCATGAGGCAATATATGTGACTGTGTATGACACTCCCTTAATTTTGATACTTATTTCCCTGTAGGAATACACCAAAGTAGATGTAAAATTTTCATCAAAGTCACATAAGCTTAACAAACAAAACCATCAATAGAACATTCAGTTAGCAACCTACAGGCTAGTAGACCTTCATATAATGACACAAGATCCCATTGCGAGATATGACAATTTCACAAATTTTCTTTTAATGAAGTTTATTTTGGATAATTCCGTTACCAATAGTTGTAGCAAAAAATAAGCAAATTATTCATATCTGCCAAAAGGCAGGTTTTGGTGAGGTTCGGAAACTGATGACAAATATGGCGAGAATATTACATTGTGGTATACTATGATTTATATTGATGATGATGTTGGAATATTGAATGTAGTATTAATTAATTATTTAATTAAATTAAGTTAATTAAATAATTATTGCCAGAAATAACTGTATTGTTATGTGAACAACTTTAACTACATTGTCTAAAGAAATTTAATTAAAAATATAAAGAATTAATAAAAAAAAGAATTAGCTTAGGTGTAGCTTTTTTTTTTATTTTTTTATTTTTGTCTTTTGGGCCACACCCGGCGTTGCTCAGGGGTTACTCCTGGCTGTCTGCTCAGAAATAGCTCCTGGCAGGCACAGGGGACCATATGGGACACTAGGATTCGAACCAACCACCTTTGGTTCTGGATCGGCTGCTTGCAAGGCAAACGCCACTGTGCTATCTCTCCGGGCCCAGCTTAGGTATAGCTTAAGAAAGAGAGGATGGGAGAGAAGAATATAAGGAAGTGGAGAACAAAAAAATAGGTAAATATATTAAAAATAAATTTAAAAAATTTAATCAATTAAATAAAAAAGATTGGGTCAGTGTGTCAGAGTTGGGAGGTTTTCCCAGTTTCTAGGCATTTTGTCAGTGATGGGGTTGGCCTTGCTAAATGAAGGTTTCAGGGTGAGATAATGGCTGGAGCAGTTTAGGATGCACTTAGGTTTGGAGTCTGGAGTAGTAAACAATGTGTTAATGAGGCCTATCCATGTAGGAGGCTACCCTATGCAGTATTGTCCATATTATCTTATGTATCAAAGTTTCTCTAAAGCTGGTCCTCAGGGCCACGCCTGGTAAATTTCCTGACTTCATTTTTCCTGAAAGCTGCATAGTGTTTCATTGTGTATATGTACTACATCTTCTTTAGCCATTCATCTGTTGAAGGGCATCTTGATTGTTTCCAGATCTGACTATTGTGAGTAGAGCTGCATGAACACAGGCATACAGAGGGCAGGAAGTGGGCCGGAAGGAGCACCCCCCTCCGGAAGCGCCTCTGAGGCATCCTAACCCCTGACCACGCGCTGACCCATGACCCCTTGCCAGTGAACGTCCCTGTTGGCGTCGGACATCGCAGGAGAGGCAACTCGGGAGGTTAACAGCCTCTGGCGCCATCCCTTGAAGTCAACCGTGTAGAGGACATTTCCTCAAGTGATCCAAAAAATGAGCAAGCCATCAGATCAACAGAGTGAACCATCAGATCAACCGAGTGAACCATCAGATCAACAGCGTGAACCATCAGATCAACAGAGTTCCCTGCAAGAGAAGGAAACAGATGAGAATTCTCCTGAGAAAAGCTCTCAACTCAGGCAGAAGCAATCGCAAATTCAGCGACAGTTAAAAAACCTGTCATTTGAAAACCCTGGACCGCAGATTACCGACTTTGATCTTGTACCCAGAAAACTGAAAAAGAAAGCACAGATGTCAAAGGAGTATTTTCCTGAGAAAAACAAACCCAAGAGGAAATATGACGAGAATGGCAAGCTGATCTGCAATGGCGTAGACCTGTGTGATTGTCTGGATCAGAACTGCCTGGGCTGCTTCTACCCCTGCCCCAAGTGCAACTCCATGAAGTGTGGGCCTGTTTGCCGCAACAACCGGTGCTGGGTATATGATGACATGGTTGATGAGTCCGGGGATGTCGTCAGTATCCTGCCCTTCAGTGTCGCAGAGTAGAACTGCTCCTCCACACCCCATAGCTCCCTGCTCCAACACACTCAAGTTCATGTCTTTTTCTTCTTGAGTGAGGGAGAGGGAAGTGCTGACCTATGTTCTCTGGAGCCCTGGAATTCTGGAGGTTTCTTTCTGTGACTTCAGATCTCTTCACTTGACCTGAAAGTATAGTTACAAATAGGTTTTTACTTCTGTTCTTGACAACTCTCTGGGCTTAGGCCTTCTATTAAGCACACTTTTCTTTACTGTTTTAAGATTTCTTAATGTAAATACTTTAAGTTAATTTGTCTTGTAACAGATTTTTGTGCAGTTTCTTCTCTTTATTTTTTTTTTTAAGGCTTCCAAGTGATTCAGGGGTTCCTGATAAACTACCACCGTTGTAGTTCTCTCGCAACTGGACCATATGGTTCAGTGCAAGGGCCTGAGGACACAATAGTATTCGGAGCCATGAGGGCCCTGGGGAAGTTTGGAGGCCATGCAGTACCAGGGTCAGGTACATATCACCTCTGTGCTATCTCTTCAGTCTCACATTTTTTAAAGTTTAATTCACACTTGAATATTTCCAGTCTCTGAAACAAGTTTTTCTTGCAGAAAAATAAATTTGCTTATTATATTAAAAAAAATAAGAAAATACATAGATTCTCTATGCTTCATTTGCACTCTGTAAATGGAAACAATTATGCTTAAACTATAGATTTATTATGAGAGGCAAATGAATAAATAATCTAAAATAAAATAGCTGCTGGCACGTAGCAATAACTCAATAAATAATATCTAGCATAAAAATAAAAATAGCAAAGTACTACATGCAAAGAAAATGCAACCAAGAATCCTCTTTGCTGCAAGGTTATCATTCAGATTTAAGAAAGTGATAAATGGGGCCGGGAAGATGGCGCTAAAGGTAAGGTGTCTGCCTTGTAAGTGCTAGCGTAGGATGAACAGCAGTTTGATTCCCCTTGTAACATACACTTGTAACATACTCCAAGATAGATCACATACAAATTATGATAGTACAGTGGTTAAGACTCTTGCATTGCATGTGATCCACTTATTGTCAGTCCCTGACAAGGCATATTCTTTGTGAACACTCCCTAAACCTGGAGTCAGGAATAATCTCTGAACGCCACTGAGCACCACCCAACCTCTCAATGAATAAAATGAAAATAAAAATTACACTCCCCCTAATTACACTCCCCCTCCTCCAGGCTTTTGCCCAGCCCTCTCTCCCTCTTTCCCTCCCTCCCTTCTTTGCCCTCCCCGCCCCTGGCCCGACCCCTCCTCCCATCCCCTCCTCTCCTCTCCTCTCTGTCCCTCAAAAAAAAAAGCTAAAAATAAATAAATAAATAAAATAATTAAAAAATAAAATAAAATAAAAATTATTCCCAGATAATCAAATTACCTGGTATTACTGACAAAGAAAGACAATGGTTATATCTTTTTTACATCTACTGTCTTTTATCTTAATCCTCTTCAATTCTCTAATTTATTTATATGCATTTATTTTAGATTTTATAAATTAAAAGTTATAATTTAGAGTTGATTAACAACCAACACTAAATAATCAAAATAAAGATGTTAATTTAACATCTTCAAATATTTAAATATTTTCAAACATCTTCTATACTGAAGATATCTTCAGATTAAATTAGTAATTCTAAATTCCTAAACACATTGTAGAGTTTTACTTTCTCTAGACAAAAAGAATAAATTTTAACCTCATGTTTAGACATCACATCTTCCAAATGCTCATCTTTATATACCTATATTATTTAGCAAAGAAATGGCTTTCTGGTTAGTTGGTAAATATGTATATGTACACAAATATGGATATGATACGGCATATTATATTATAAATAAACAATTATAAAAGATAATAGTTTAATTGCTGATTTGATTAGGATAAATAAATAATTTAAATATGTCTGTATAGCAATTTTCTTTAAAGATCCACACCATCAACAAGAATTACAGCCTTTATCCTGATGAAAAACCATTTTTATTCTGAAAAATGCAGCATATAATTGAAAGAAAATATAATATTTTTTTTGTTTTTAGGCCACACCCAGTAACGCTCAGGGGTTACTTCTGGCTATGCATTCAGAAATCACTCCTGGCTTGGGGTACCATATGGGATGCTAGGGGATCGAACTGTGGTCCGTCCTAGGTTAATGCATGCAAGGCAGAAACTCTACTGCTTGCGCCACTGCTCCAGCCCAAGGAAATATAATTTTTATCCTGAAAAATGCATCATATAATTTTAAAAAATTGGCTTAATTTCTGAAAATTTTAAAATGGCTTAGGAATTATTTTTCAGGGGGAAAATCACATTCATTAGAATAAAAGGGAGGTTGGCACTCCTATGTAGGTTTGTGTCATTAAGCCAATCACTAAGGTCTTCCCTTCATTGTTCTTTGGAGTAGCTGCCTCCAAAATGACTTAAAATGGGGTTATGCTACAGATTACATATTACCATCAGATTTTCATCATTCTCCAAGTATTAAATATACTCTAGGCATTCTGTAAGTACTTTAAATTAATACTCTGCCATAGCCTTCTTAACATTATGTAGTGAAAATGAAGTCTAAGAGAAGTTTGTTAATTTAACTAGAGTTTCATAGCTAGTGATAGATCAGAATTTGTTGTTTTAATTTTCTTTCTTCTTTCTTTCTCTTTCTTTCTTTTTTCTTTTTTCTTTCTTTTTTCTTCTTTCTTTTTCTTTCTTTCTCTTTCTTTCTCTCTCTTTCTTTCTTTCTTTCTTTCTTTCTTTCTTTCTTTCTTTCTTTCTTTCTTTCTTTCTTTCTTTCTTTCTTTCTTTCTTTCTTTCTTTCTTTCTTTCTTGCTTCCTTTCTTTCTTTCTTCCTTCCTTCCTTCCTTCCTTCCTTCCTTCCTTCCTTCCTTCCTTCCTTCCTTCTTTCTTTCTTTCTTTCTTTCTTTCTTTCTTTCTTTCTTTCTTTCTTTCTTTCTTTCTTGCTTCCTTTCTTTCTTTCTTTCTTTCTTTCTTTCTTTCTTTCTCTCTTTCTCTCTCTCTTTCTCTCTTTCTTTCTCTCTTTCTTTCTTTCTTTCTTTCTTTCTTTCTTTCTTTCTTTCTTTCTTTCTTTCTTTCTTTCTTTCTTTCTTTCTTTCTTTCTTTCTTTCTTTCTTTCTTTCTTTCTTTCTTTCTTTCTTTCTTTCTTTCTTTTTTTTTTTTTTTTTTGGTTTTTGGGTCACACCTGGCAGTGCTCAGGGGTTACTCCTGGCTCTATGCTCAGAAATCACTCCTGGCAGGCTCAGGGGACCATATGGGATGCCAGGATTCAAACCACCATCCCTCTGCATGCAAGGCAAGTGCCTTACCTCCATGCTATCTCTCTGGCTCCAGTTGTTTTAATTTTCATTTCTGGCCCAAACTTCAGATATGGCAGTATTTGGGCTGACATCACTAGGCCATTTTTAGAGTAAGTGTGGGCACCCTTCCCTCCACCTTCTTGTACTTCCAGAAGCCCTGGCAGCCAAAAATATGCCCCCACAAAAGCCACAGTATCAGCAGTAGTGCTTGGGAATCCTGGACCACACAACTGCATGATATTCCAGTTTTGTTTAATATTATCATCCCCATAGAAAACCATTTGCATTTTGCTGATAGTTATGATGAACATTTATTCATATGTCTTTTGGCCACCTAATGTGCAGACAAATCAGTTATTAAAAAAAACAAATAAAAGAGTACAACTAGAAAATTTGTAAAAGTTATTGTATCTCACAATGAGGCCATTAAGTCATTTTCAAGATTTTTAGTAAGCTCTTGTTAATAGATAATTCTCTTCTTTTGTTTCTGAACATTAGGTGGCTTCAAATATACATAGTTTTCTAAATTGGTGTGTTCCTACAAAATGGCAAAATTAAACAATTAATTAATTAAACAAAATTGTAGTTTGCAGGTGGCCTTAAAATTGCTCATGCAGGCCAGGATATCCAAATACTATTGCTGATGCTGCAGTATTTGCAGACATGTTTTCTGCTGCCAGGGCTTTCAGAAGGACAAAATGTCAGGGGAAGGGTGCCCACACTCATTCAAAGAAGTCCTGATGATGTCAGCCCAAATACTAGCATACGTAGAATTTTGGTCAGAATGACGTCTCTTCAGAGAATCATAGAGGAGCGATGAACATTGGAAAAGCAGCCATAGTGGGTGATGTGTGTAACGGGCATTGCTTAGATTGGGTGAGGACTTGGTTTCACCCCATCTTCCTGAGATTGCCAACCTTCAGCTGTGTAGCCAGTATATCCATAATTTTTAATGGTGTATTTTACAGCTCTTTCAAGAACACAGTGAATCCTTAGAGCTGACTGAATGCAGATATGGTGACTGCATTTTCTTTCTTTTGAACTTTATATTAATTTTTAATTTAAAAACATGAAAAGCTTTATGAATTTGCATGTCATCCTTGCTCAGGGGCCATGCCAGTCTTCTCTGTATCATCCCAACTTCAGTATATATGCTTCCAAACTGAGCACTGAAATTTATATTTAGCTTGAAGTTTTTTGTTTAAAACAAAATCTCTATGAGATTAAACAAATCTGTAGGGGCCATTGCGATAGCACTATGCTTGGACGATTGCCTTGCACATAGCTGAGCCAGGACGGACCTCGGTTTGATCCCCAGAGGCCCATATGGTCCTCCAAGTCAGGAACGATTTCTGAGTGAATAGCCAGGAGTAACCCCTGAATGTCACTGGGTATAGCCCAAAACCAAAACAAAACAAAAAATTCTGTAGCTGAAATTTATTATTAAAAATTTTAATATAAAATAGCAAAATACAAAATGTTATTATGGTTCAAAACTATCTAAAATTCAAGTTTCTTGCACTTATATTTTAGGGAAGAAAGATTGCTTATATTGAACAAAGCTTACTTAGATGTGTAGGGAGAAAGAGAGAGCAAATGTGTTCAAAGAGAACATGGGTTTCTTCAGCATGGAAAAGCAAATACAGAGGCAAGCAAACAATGTATGTGTTCAAGAGAACACAGTTATGAAGAGCAAACAAGCAAGCAAGATATATACATAGATATAAGTTTAAGGGAGAAAAAAGGCTTGAAGGATTCTAAGTTTATGTACGTTTAGCAGCAAAGGTGACGTAAAATCATTGTGGAAAACCTGATTATTTCCTATGAATAAAATACAAATAGAAGTCAACTTTGATTACCACATTTCCATCAATGCTACTCATAAGCATGAAGATACAAATAAATACTATATAACCTATAACTGTGCACCTTCCTTGATGGCTATTACTTTTCAATAGGGCAGAGAGGGCAACAAGTAATGTTGAGGCTATGAAATATGAAAACTTTAGAACTTTTGCACCTTATTGATGAAAATTTTAAATAGTCACATTACCATAAAAATCACACCCAGTCTGGGGTCAGAGTGGTTGCACAAGCCTGTGCTCGCCTAGGACAGACTGCGGTTCAATCCCCTGGTGTCCCATATGGTCCTCCAAAACAGGAGCAATTTCTGAGCACATAGCTAGGAGTAATCTCTGAGTGTCATCGGGTGTGGCCCCAAAACAAACAAAAAAAATTACACCCAAATATGTTTAATAAATGAAATACTTTAAATACTTTGTGTGAAGTATATAATAGAAAAAATATGTTCTATGCCACTATAGATTAATTAACAGAATCAGAGTATTTGAAATTTATATAATCAGGTAGTTGTCAATTGAGAAAAGATACATTGCCAATTAATAATCAGAGTTCTAGTTATTTAAGATGAATAATTTCTAGAGAACTATATAGTACAATATCATCTACAGTCAACAGTATATTTAAGAGGGTAGAGATAGTGTTAAGTAGTTTTAACATTAGATAAAAGATTTCTGATTGAAACATGCATATATTTAATGAATAAAGACATTTAAAATGAGTTCATAAGATTGGAAGATCAAAATATCTTTCAAAGCATGTCATACATAAAGTAAAAGTAAGAAAGTAAATGTTTGCTTTCCTAAACATTTTTAAAACAGTTTTTTAATATTTTATTTAAATACCTTGATTACATACATGATTGTGTTTGGATTTCAGTCATGTAAAGAATACCACCCATCACCAGTGCAACATCCCATCACCAATGTCCCAAATCTCCCTCCTCCCCACCCGACCCCGCCTGTACTCTAGACAGGCTTTCCATTTCCCTTATACATTCTCATTATTAGGACAGTTCAAAATGTAGTTATTTCTCTAACTAAACTCATCACTCTTTGTGGTGAGCTTCCTGAGGTGAGCTGGAACTTCCAGCTCTTTTCTCTTTTGCGTCTGAAAATTATTATTGCAAGAATGTCTTTCATTTTTTCTTAAAACCCATAGATGAGTGAGACCATTCTGCATTTCTCTCTCTCTCTCTCTCTCTCTCTCTCTCTGACTTATTTCTCAGCATAATAGATTCCGTGTACATCCATGTATAGGAAAATTTCATGACTTCATCTCTTCTGACAGCTGCATAATATTCCATTGTGTATATGTACCACAATTTCTTTAGCCATTCGTCTGTTGAAGGGCCTCTTAGTTGTTTCCAGAGTCTTGCTATGGTAAATAGTGCTGCAATGAATATAGGTGTAAGGAAGGGGTTTTTGTATTGTATTTTTGTATTCCTAGGGTATATTCCTAGGAGTGGTATAGCTGGATCGTATGGGAGCTCGATTTCCAGTTTTAAAGTTATTGGTCATGTGGATTTGAGAGTAAATGATGGTTCTAAGGGTACAGTGTATATAAGTGAGAAGAAAGAAAATGCCAGTCACTTACTAAATCAGAGAAAAGATGTGTGATCTCTTCAAACTGCTAGTAAACCCACCATGATAAACTGTGTGTGTGTGTGTGTGTGTGTGTGTGTGTTTCTTCACCTTGCTATGTCTGGCTTCAGTGGGATGTCCTGCCACCTTGTTACCAGAGACAGGATCCTGTGGGTGCGAGCACAAAACAAAAGATAGTAAAGGGGTCCAGAAAGTAGTATAGTAGCTATGGTACTTACCTTGCATATGCCAACCCAGGTTCAGTCCCTGAAAAGCACCATATGGTCCCCCAAATTTCACCAGGATGATACCTGAGCTCAGAGCTAGATGTCAGCCCTTAGTACTGCAGGGTAAGATCCAAATCCCCCTTCTCCAAAGAAGATAATGAAAATCAGGTAATAATTTAACAAGGAGCCAAACATAAAAGAGAATTTAGAAATAAAGTCATAGATGGCATATGATATTTCATATTGCAATTTCTTCTTGGTTCTTTTATAAATTAACTTTGAATTACCAAGTGAGAAATCAATCTGGGAAAGATAATCCTATGAAGCTATAAACATACCTACCAATCTGAGAGACTTTCCTCTGAACAGAAGCAATTGCTCACTGAAAATTTTACTGAAATGATTAAATTTATATTGCTTGGATTTGAAAAGGATGTTAAAAGAGCACCAATAAAATAGCTATCATTAAATTTATTTTTGACACATATTTTATGCTAATTTGAAAAATTATGTAGCAACGAAGTGAATACCTCCCTATTTAGAATGCTGAGAATCTCAAACATAAATTGAATTATGGAATTACATTTATAACTAATGCATACAGGAGAACACTTACATGAATCATAATTTATGGAACCTAAATATTTGCATGCACTCCGTGCTTTTTAGTCATTCAATTTTCAGCCAATTAATGAAGTTTCAAAGTCAAAGTACATAAATTACAGCTAAAAATTTTTGGAGAATAAAACTACAGTGAAACCACAGTCACTTCCTTAACTATCTAGCGGGGGCCAGACTAAAATTAACTTTTTAAATGTAAAATTCCAGGATACACATTAATTTCTCTGTGCCATTATTTTCTCAGCAATTAGAGGAGAGTAAAAATACCTCTCCAGGCACTCCACAGTTTTAGCATGCCCATATAGCCTGGTTTACTCTGAGCCATTACTGATATATCACGTACAGACCTCCAAATTGAGTACCTGCAACTCTATTAAAAAGTATCACTGTCTGGAGATAAAAAAAAAAAAAAAAGCAGACACCTAACTCATAAATGTCTTTTTTTTTTTTATCCATGTAAAGCTTCGTGATATTTTGTTAAAAGAAAAAAAGAACAGCAAGAAATGTGTGAATCTTTGCTAGGTGATTGATGCAAGATCAAAAATCCATTCAATCATGCTCTGGGGCGCATAAAATGTGATGGAGGATGAAATTCTCACACCACTTGTCGGTAGAAGTGATTTCTTATTGTAAGAGATGGACTTCAACCTCATGGTAATTTAGGGAAAAATGTAAAAGTCTGTTTTTGCTCTCACTTTTAAACCAGTTTGACAATAAATTAATCCTAGGCCGGGCCTTTTGATAAGTTATCTCCAAGTTAAGAGTTAGGGCTCATAAGTGCTGCCAAGGTGTCAGGGTCCATGTTCAAAGGTTTTCACTAATCTGTTGTAGGTCTTAAAGTAACATGACACAGCACCTATCACTGTTTGTCACAAACTCTCATATATCAGTATCTGGAACAGTTGTCTGTGAGATCAGATGCTTCTGGTGGGAAACAGCCACCAAGTTCAGGCTAGAACACTTATCAGTACAAATGAGCCATTACATGCAATGGAGACCCTTCCAAGTGAGATAAATGAATGGTGGTCACATTAAATGTGAATTTATTTTTCTCCTTTGAAGTATGGATCCTTCTCACCCTTGACTTTCTCTCCAAGGCCTGTGAAACCTCATTCTGTTTATCCAGGATGAAGGACAGATAGAATGTTAACTCTCCACACTTCTGCTTCCACAGTGACAATCTAGTAATATTGAATGCCCTCTCACAACTGTTAGCCCTTCTTCCTAAAATCATTACATGCGTACTTGCTACCCAGGGACAACAATGTTTAAGACAGAATAATGTTATTTTTTAATTCAAAATTAGATAATTAATAAAATTGGAAGACCTGAAGTGTAATCTGGTATATATCAGAAAACATATGACTTATCTTCAAAGTTGAGGTCATTTTAACTATTTGAGAAATTTAGCCCTTTTTGACATTTTATAATTATTAGACAAGTATATGGGACATTTTACAATGATTAGAAAAGTTCATGGAAAAGTGCACCAAAACTTTTCTTTATGTAACATTTATGTACTGGTATTGAAACTAATACAATGACCTTGTGACTTAGGTAAAGGAAGAGAGTGGCTTTAGTAGCTTGATTGGTTAGTAGATTTTAGGAATATATAAATATATAGAGAGAGGTAGGGTTACTTAATTAGAACTCAGATTTATCATGAAAGTGATAGCAAAGATGAAAAGAACCAAAGAATACAGGGAGCATACAATAAAAATAAAATTTAGTTCATCTCATCCAAATTCAATGTTGCATGAAGCAATAAGTCTATACCTACAAACATTCCTGCCACTCAATATTTTCTGTAATATGACAAATAAGCACATTTGAAGAAGGCAATATAGTGTAAGATAATTCAACTGAGAAAATACCTCTGGCCTTTGTATGAGTAATTAGGCTGTTTATTTCTTAAAAAAGGGGAGATTGGACATACACTATGTTCTCTAAAGTTCAGGAATGCTGAATCCATGGGGTAATCATTAGTTTTGTTCTTGGACTGGGTTTTATTTCCAACAGATAATGTCACATCTGGATGTTTCACAACAATTCAGCACAATTGTTAATTTGAAACTGTGGTGAATATTTCTTGAAAAACTTTAAAGAGCTGTTCCCTAGTGTGCAGGGCAAATGTCACCTATAGTAGATTGGGCTATAGGTTATTATTTTCCCCCAATTAATTGCACATACTTCTCCATGTTATAGCTGTATAATTCACCTTGGGTAGCCAAAGGTGATAGGATAGCCCAAAGCTCTCAAATAAATATCACCCCAGTTCTATGTTAACTTTTGAATGCATACATGGATTTTTACCTCTGTGTAAAATATGCTCTTCAGTTGCAAGTATTGCTTTTATTTTCAAGATTATATATTATATTTTTAATAACATAACATATGAGATAAGGGAGATATACAATGTTGATATTTTTCATGAGCAGTAAAATAAAATGTGAATAAATGGCCAAGAAAAAAGATAGCCACAACTGGTTTTCCTACATATGGCTATGATATGTAAGAGAAATCAGAAATAACATGTAAAAAGTTATTTCTACTGTTATTATAACATTGTCATACCCCTATTTGGCTGTCTAATTAATCAAATAAAGGCTTAATATACTTAATTAAATAAATAATAGATGTTTAATAAAGTATAAATACTTTATTAAATATGTATTTAATTGAAAAATTGCAGTTTTGTTTGGGGCATATTTGGAATGCTTTTATGGATTTAATATAAGAATTGAGTCATTGGGCTGGGAGAAGGAACCATAAGATATTGGTGGGGGAATGCTAACACTCATGGTAGGTTTATGGAGAAAGGGAGGAGAAATTATAGAGGATGGTAATTCCAAGTAAATGACCTAGAAAAGTGATGGAGTGCCAAGGAGAATGTTGTATCTCATGAGACCCAGTCACAATATCAGCATACTTTGACAGTTAACATTTCTTCATCTGACCTGTCTTTTTTTTTGGGGGGGGGGTCACACCCAGCAGTGCTCAGGGGTTACCTCTGGCTCTATGCTCAGAAATTGCTCCTGGTAGGCTTGGAGGACTATATGGGATGCCAGGATTTGAACCACTGTCTCTTCTGTGTCTAAGGCAAATGCCTTATCGCTGTGCTATCTCCCCGCCCCCCTGACTTGTCTTTCTGTATCATCTATTGCTTCTACCAAGTATTGCCCTACCTCTTCTCAGTTTGTTTTCATGTCTTTTGTGTTGTTAGTGTCTGACATTGATGATATCAGACAAAATCTGTTCTTGTCACTGAGAATTTTTAACTAAGGTTTTAGAGAAAAAAAACCAATGAATTCAGGATAAAGTCCTCCCCACAGATCTTGACAAATTCTCATTCTCACACATCATGAGGAGGTTAAAAAATGGGTTTATAGACACTGTAAATAAGATTAAAGAACCCTGTTTGCTCTCATCAAGGCAACGACTAACTCAGGGACAACGCTAATGCATCATTTCCAAACACTACTGTGGTATAGTCAGAGTTTGATGCTACTGCATATGAAAAGATTATATACTAAAGCTGATGTTTCATGTGCAAACTTTTTTTCTTTCCACCATCTAATTCAGTTTTTTATTGAGGTGCTATGTTCAACAGTGTTGGTATTATTTTACATTTTTTTTTCTTATTCTTTTGAATGACTGTAAAATAGTTACAAAGCTGTTCAGGATTGAATTTCATTTATACAATATCCAACACCCATCTCTACACCAGTGTACATTTCCCACCACCAATGTCCTCATTTTGCTTCATGACTCCCTTCTGCCTCCCCTCTAGCTGACTCTATAGCAGACATTTTTCTTCTCTCTCCCTCTATGTCTCTCTCTCTCTCTCTCTCCTCTCTTGTTCTTCCCCTTTTTCCTTTTAAACACTGCTTTGCATTATGGTTACTGGAAGGGTTTTATGCATATCACTTTGCCTTTATTCAACACTCAGTTCTTATCCATAATGATTATTCCAAATTATGTTATAGTGATACCTTCTCTGCCCTAACTTCACTCCCCACTCTTTTTAGCAAACTTCTTACCATGTACCAATCCTCCTGGTCCTCATCTTTACTATCTTTAGATATTTTACTATCCTGTGTCTATCCCTCTCCCTTTGACTTATTATACTCTGCATAATACCTCCATATTCATTCAGGTATACGCAAGTTTCATGATTTTATTTTTCCCAATATCTGCAAAGGATTCCATTAAAAGGATTCTATAGTTTCTTTATCTTCTCATAGGTTCTTGAACAATTGGGTTGTTTCTAGAACTAACTAATGTGATTAGTGCTGCAATGAACTCAGGCGTACCAAGTGCTTTTTGTTTTTTATTCTGTTTTTAGGTTTTGAGTATATATTTCCCAGAAGTGATATTAACAGGTCAGAAGGGAGTTCACCTTTTATTATTTTTGAGTAAGGTTCATATTGTTTCTCAAAAATGGTGGATATTTACCATTAGCAGTGAAAAATTATCCCATTCTCCTTAATTCCACACCACCAATACTGGTTGCTCTTGTTCTTTATGATATGATCCAGTCCCTGTGATGTGAGGTTATATATCATTGTTGTTTTGATTTACAACATCTGAGCACATAACCAGGAGTAACACCTGAGCATAACAGGGCATGCTACCCCCCAAAACACCCCAAAAATTAAATTAAATTTAAATTGATAAACTTGAAATACACAGTTAAAAAGTTGTACACAGATAAGTTTCACTCACTCAAAATCCAACACCCACCCTTTCACAAGTGCATATTTCCTGCCATATTTATCCACTTTCTCTCTCATCTTTTCCATTGCAGTCCCTCTGCTTACCTATGTCATTTTTCTTCTCTTTTTCTCCCTCTCTTTCTTTCACTCTTCCTTTTTACTTTTGTGTTGCAAGTCAGCCCCTGAAGAGGTTGACTGATGGAGGGATGGAAAATGAGGCCTTTCTCCTCCAGCTCGGACCACACGTCTGTTACCCTGTTCAGTCGGTGGTTCTGAGGTGAATGTGGTGGGAAGAAAGCCAACAGGCAGTCAGGCTTCCGAAGAAAATAGCTCTTTATTGCGTGAAGAGGCCGTAGCCCAAAGGCCTAAGAATAGTCCAGGACAAAAAGCCTCTCGCCTTCCACAGACCCTTGTTTTTATGCCCCAGAATCAGGTACCACCCAATGGTGGGAGCAGAATCAGGTATCACCCTAGGGTGAGAGCAGAATGCTGGGTCACACCCTAGGGTAGGGCACAATCACCTATCAGGGTAGGGTCAGTAACATAATAATCCCATTAAAATGTTTACATACACAACACTTTTGGACACTGTGTTTTGTAACATTTTTACTTAAAGGGTATCATGCATATCATTTTACTCCTTGTAGCACCCAGTTCTTGTTTAGAGTGAACCACTCCAATTAACATTGTCAAAGTTGCCCCTTCTCTGCCTAAATATACTCCCCAGTTTTCTTGGCAAGATTCCTACCATGACCAGACCTCTTGGCCCTCGTCTCTATTGTTCTTGGGTATTAATACCAAAACATTAACATGATGTATTATGTTGATTAACTTGTCTATTATATTCTTAAATTTTTTTTACACAAAAAGTTGTTCATGATTGAGTTACAGTTATATAATGTACAACAACTTTCACTAGGCACATAAGAAATGAATTCTGAATGACTATCCTAGCCCCTTATAATGATTTTACTAAATTTCTTTTGTGGTTACAACACTGTCTGGCTCCAGTAAGGTTATTTTCCATGTTAATTCACTTTTCAATTACCTATAATTTTTTTAATTTTCTATATACTCAATTAGTAGTATTTCTGTTTTTTTAAATAGCATCTGTTCTTTCCACTGAATCCTATTTTCTCCATTTATTCTCAGTATAGCAGTTCTAGTTGTCCAACCAAAACCTTGCAGTTATTCCTGACTTGATATTCTGCCTTCTTTAACTCAAGTTGCTAATTCATCTGTTGTAGGAATCTCCTAGTTCTGGTTCTTGTGTCTATTCATGCCTCTTGAGTCTATTCATGACAGTAGCCAAATCATCCTGTTTTATATTTGGGGGGTCACTAAGAAGTTTTCTGAGATCATATGGAGTTGATCCCATGTTGGCCATATGCAAAACAAGTACCTTAACCCCTTTGCTGTCTCCAGCCTCTAGGTTTTGCATTTTTATTTATATTTTATACTATTTTTATTTAAGCACCATGATTACAAACATATTTGTAAATGGGTTTCAGTGATAAATGAACACCCCCCCTTTCACTAGGTCAAATTTCTGCCACCAATACCTTTAATTTCTCTTCTCCCACTCCCCCTGACTGTATTTGAGACAGGCATTCTATTTCTCTCACAAACATCTTCATGATAGTTGTTTGTGGGGAGCCGAACTATTGGAACCTAGAACAAAGGTGCCTCAGAAATCTCTGACCTTGTTACCCACGTGACCAGAGGCACCCATGCCCTGAGGACAAAGGAAATAGATAAACACTAAAGTAAATTCAAAGCAGCCCAATACATCCAGCCAGAAAGAAAATTATAGAGCAACTTGCCCTTGTGTTAGCAAAAAGATTATTATGTTTACAGCTGATGTTTTATTTATGCTTGCTGACTAAAATTTATAAGACCCTGTTTGGATCTTGTGCTTTCAGTATAAACATGTGCTCAGGTTTACCTCTTTACCCCTCCCTATTACCTGCCCCCAGCTTATGCTAATGAGTGCTTGCAGTTGTAATTGGTGGAAACCTGTAACACCCCCTGACGTATTTTGCCTTTAAAAGCTGATCTCCCCAGGCAATAAACCCCTTTTGAACAGCGTGCGTTGTCTTGAGGGTCTTTCTTACTAACTTCTTAAGTTTTCTTCACAGATCGGACCTGCTCGAGTAAACCCACAAATTACTAGGGACCCTCATTCCCACACCCCTGCGGGTCGGGGGACCCCCACCGAGGGTTGCAGTTGTTAATGTAGTTATTTCTCTAACTGCACTCACCACTCTTTGTAATAAGCTTCATATCATTGGCCAATCCTTTCAGCCCTCAGTCTGTGATCTTTTTATGCATTGTTGGATTCTATGTTGTATTACTTTGCTGAAGATATTTTTTGGGGTTACACCCAGCAGTGCTCAGGTGTCACTCCTGGCTCTACACTAAGCAATTGCCCCTGACAGGCATGGGGGACCATATGGGATGCCAGGATTCGAACCACTGTCCTTCTGGACACAAGGCAAATGCCTTACCTCCATGCTATCTCTTTGGACCCTGCTGAAGATATTTGTATCTGTGGATATCCAGATATCCACCTGTTATTTTCATTTTATTATCTCTGATTTTTATAACAGGAGGATGTTTGTTTGATTAATAGGAACTGGGAGTCCTGTTTCTCTAATTAATTGAAAGAGCGTGAAAGCTATTGGCAGTAGAACTTCTTTAAATGACTTAAAGAACTGATTAGTTAATCCATCTGAAACCATGCTTTTGATTTTGGGATAGATTGTCAATTCCTTCATAATAATAAGTCTGTTCAGTTGTTTCATAGTTTCATGTCAGACTTAGAAGATTACAGGAGTTTAAGAACTTATCCATATCTTCTGGGCTCTATCAATTTATGGCATGACTATTTTGAAATAATCTCTGGTTATCCTTTAAATTTCTGTGTGAATTTTCTTTAGACTTTAGTGTTTTCAGTATAATATATCTATTTTTTAATTATTTTTAAAAAGATGTGCCTTGGCATATTTTTTAAATTTTTATTGTGACCGAAGTGCATTACAAATCTTTCACTGCATCATTTATGGTACATAGTGACAATGAATGAGGGGCATTCCCACCACCAGTGCTGTCCTCCCTCTACCCCTGTTCCCAGCATGTATCCCATATCTCCCTCCTTTACCTCCCAGAATGCTAGTGCAACTGGTCTCCACTTTACAGCTTGTAATTGAGCATCCATTCTGCTGTCATTGGAGATAAAAAGAATAAGAAAAAAGGGAGAAGAAAATTTGGTAACAACTACCAAAAAAATAAAGAAGAGAGAAAAAAAGAAAAACAGAAGTAAAAAGAAAAAAATGCATCTGGCAAATAAAAATAAAAATAAATCACCAAATAATTTTAGCTGAATCCCTTTAGGCTTCAAGGGTGGGCACATGCGTTCTCTAGCACTGGTAACCTGTCCCCCTCTGGGATCTCAGTGTGTTTTATGCTGTTTCACTTGAATTTTTCCCAAAGTTCTCTTGTAATATGATGGTCTTCTGCAATTTATCTTCGAGTTTGCTAATTTGGGCTTCAGCAGCTATTTTTTAAGCTGTTTAAACATCCTTAGCATTTTCACTCTAGGTCATTTTCAGAAAGATTATGTAGGAGATTAGTACTGATTGAGTCCTCAGGATTATGATCCCCCTTGGTGCTGCTTTACTATGGTTCCCTCTGTAGTCTGGAGAAGTGTCTTTTCTAAATCACCATCAGGTCTCCCCCATTGCCAGGTAGGTCTCTGGAGGAGCTTTATTGTGATTGAAGTTTATCTTATAGCTGTTAGTGGCTGCCCAGTCTGGAAGTTATAACTGCATGTAATTATAACTCTGCAGGTAGCCTCTGACCTGTAGGTACATTACAGTCTGTTTGTTCAGGTAGATCAGATTGCACCACCACTGTTCATGTTCACACCCCTCCATACTCCTGCTCAGGGAGCTGTGACTCTTGATAAATTCTTTAATGGAATTTCCTTCGACATTGCTCTAAGGTCTCTCAGCATGGGTCTTGCAGAGGAAGTCAGGTCTGAGAATTGAACACAATTTCATTGATGATGAATCCATATAGTCTCAGCATGAAATGAGCATGGCAAAGAGGATCAGAGACTTGAGATGATCAGAATCTAGGTGAGAATGATACAAGTTATATCATAACTATCAGGGATAAACCACAACATGATTCACACTGGACTGAAGCAGGCATGCACTTTTCTATGACTCTAAAGTTTACTAACATGCACTGTAAATTATTGTACTCATATTTCTTTCTCTTTTTTTGGGGGGGGCCACACCCGGCGGTGCTCAGGGGTTAGTCCTGGCTGTCTGCTCAGAAATAGCTCCTGGCAGGCACGGGGGACCATATGGGACACCGGGATTCGAACCAACCACCTTTGGTCCTGGATCGGCTGCTTGTAAGGCAAACACTGCTGTGCTATCTCTCCGGGCCCTGTACTCATATTTCTACCACGGTGACAAACAGGGCTCCTGCTTCCACTTTAACCATCTCCTGAAGACCATACCTGGCCTCAAATTAAAGTTCTGGTTTCTAGAACCAAGTAAATATAATGTCCTGGACTCATCTAGAAATGTATAGATACACAAAGAACTACATAATGCATGGCAGAAAGTAGACATCCAAGCAGGCAGTTTATGTTTTTGTTTTGTTTTGGAGTCACACCTAGCATGTGGGATGCCATGGATTGATCCCTGGTTGACCACATGCAAGGAAAATGCCCTACTCCACTGTACTATTTCTCTGGAGCAGGTAATTTATTTATTAATATCTCTCAAGTGATCTTGATGCACACTCAAAGATTACATGATTAAAGGTTGCATGATTAAAATAAACTAAAAGCACTAACATTAAGGTCAGAAGAGAAGCTATAAGAGCAATAAAATGTACAGGATGCAATAAAGTATTTTAAAACAAATTTTTGTATAATCAGACATGATTACTAATATTTTCTGAGATAAGTATGTTCATATAGGGATATAGATGCATAAATACCAAAGAATTCTTTATGAGAAATGGATACAAAAAGATCAATATGATCTAGATAAATTGTAGAGTGAGGACTATTCTAGCCAAAACATTCACAGAAACCCTTATATCAGAGAGAAAGTTAGATTCATAAAGAAATTCGGGGCCAGAGAGATAGCATGGAGGTAAGGCATTTGCCTTTCATGCAAAAGATAGGTGGTTCGAATCCCGGCATCCCATTTGGTCCCCTGAGCCTGCCAGGAGCGATTTCTGAGCTTGGAGCCAGGAGTAACCCCTGAGTGCTGCCAGGTGTGACCCAAAAGTCAAAAATAATTTTTAAAAGTGAATGAAATATAAGAAGTATATGAGTACACCAAGTGAAACAGCACACACATTCTAGGAGTTTCAGAAGTAGAAGAATTAAAGAGAAATAAATTTTATTTGAAGAAATAAGAAGTTTTCCAAATAGCTACCCAGATCCAGGAACTTAAACAAACTATAAACAAATTAATTGTTTTGGTTTTGTTAGCCAAGACAAATTATCAAGAAAAATGATCACTATAAAAGTAAAAAGTTTAAATAGCATCGTAAAGGCAGCAAGGCAAAAGTAAAGAGAATGGAAAGATTTCAATCAACATCTGGTATGTTGTTTTCAGATTTGAAAGAGATTAAAATATTTTCAGACAAATAACAGTTAAGAGAACGTATAACCATTAAACTAATTTTGTTAAAATACTAGTGTCTTTTATAAAAAACAAATTAATCTCTCCTAATGTTAAAATAGGCAAAAAACATAAAATATAAAAATAAAAGGTTTTTTGTTTGCTTCTTATTGTAAAGACTATTTGATAAGAAATATTTTTATTGAAGTAAAATAGTATTTATTAAAAGAAATTTAAATAAATGTGAGGGGAGAGAAAGATTGATGCTCAAAGAGATGGCAGACTTTTCCAGAGTGGAAAAAAGGTAAATTTTTCTTATAGTGGATTTGAAACTTAATTCTTTTGTACTTAGAATGGCTTATAAATTTTGAATTCTACATATAAACCTGACGATAACTTAAAAGAAAAATAAAACATTAAAAAAAAAAGGAGAGGGAATCTGATCACTTTAGAAAAGGCAGATATGAGTCCAGAAAGAAAAGCAGTGAACAAAGGATGAGAAAACTGCAAAAAAATTTAAATTCCATATTTAAATTTAAAGGGCCTGGTGTCATCAATATCAAGGCACTGATTGGCTAGAAGAATTAAGTCACAAAATCCTGATTACAGTACTCTTGAACTTCAATGATAAACCTGGTCAAAGTAAATTATTTAAACATTGTTACACATGCAATAGCAATCTGAAAAAGACAGATACTCATATAAAAGCATATTGTGTGATACTAAATTGTCTATATCACTATATCAAATGATCTAAAATTCATAAATATATATGCACCAAAAATATAAAATAACTATCTGAATTTAAGAGAGACATCAGTAGCACATACGAGTATTAGGAGACTTCATATCCACTCTCATAGTTAAAGAGATCAGTTAGAGAGAAAATTAATAATGAAATGCTAAGTAAGATCTGAAATGATAAGGTGAAAGAGCCAGTTTCCATAGATATTTGCTGGATTTTAACCCATAAAAGCCAAATCTTCATTATTCTTTAGTGCATCATGGGTACAGACTACATACTGGAAACCAAACAAGTGTTATGGGAATTAAAGTAATATGAGATCTAGAAAATATAAACAGATGAATTTAAGGCAAGGAAATAAGTACATTAATAAAATCTCCTCAAATAGAAGCCTAGGTTCAGGTGACTTTTCTAGAAAATTCTACCAACTTTGTACTATGATTACCTATGCTTCTCAAACTTTTACAAAAATTGAATAGAAATTACTTTCTCAAATTTCTTTAAGACAAGTGTTATCCTGATGCCATAAATTTTATAAATTCTCAACAAACTTTTCAAACCCAGAAAACAAAATATATTAAAAGTATCATACATCAGGAACCAGAGAAATTCTATAGCCTTGCATAGGTCCAAATAAGGTTTGATTACTATAGCCCATATATTCCCTATACACTACCATAATGAGTCTTCAGAATAAAGCCATGATTAAAGGTTGATCACAACTAAACAATCCAAAAGCATGATAAAAATTTTAAGATACCCCAAAGTTGCTACCAAAATCTATTAGGAATAAATCAATATAGTCAAGAGGAAGACTAAAAAAAATCAATATACAAAAATCTATTGCATTCCTATGTGCAATCAACTAACTAGAATAGAAATAAATCAAGAAAACAGCTCAATTCATTATTGCATAAAATAATAAATTATCTATCGATCAACAGAGAAGTTAAAAGACATACACATTGAGATTTGTGCCATTATAAAAACACTAGAAGACATGATTAAATGGAAAGCATTCCATGTTACTAGTTTGAAATTATTAACCTAGTTAAAATTATAGGCTTGCTCCTTTAGCTATCCATATTCAAAAAAATCTCTATGAGAACTTCAGCGGAATCCTTTAGTGGCATAGAATAAACATATCAAAATTTGTAGGGAGGCACAAGCTACTTCAAAGAAGTCCAGAAATAAAAAGATGACAGGAATTTTATTTATTGACTTTAAAATGTATTAGGAACTATAGTAATTTAAAGTGTGGTATAAGAGTGAAGGTACATACACATATCCTGTGTCTAATTTATTTTAAAATTGATTTACTATTTTCATTAAATGGGTATGTCAAACTGGTTCCTATGTAATTAATTTTTTGATGTGCCATAATAAGATAGGTTTTTTTTACAAAAATATTCTTTTTATTATTCTTAACATATAAAAATGAAACATATTTCTTTGTGCTAATTTTATAGTTTGATACATTACTTCAGTTTTATTGCCCGATTTAAGGTACCATGATGAATGTAGATGAAAAACTCAAAGAATGTTTAGCAAACTGAACCCAGCAGTGCATCAAAAACTCATAAAAAATTATCAAAAAGGATTTATCTGGGCCCGGAGAGATAGCACAGCGGCATTTGCCTTGCAAACAGCTGGTCCAGGACCAAAGGTGGTTGGTTCGAATCCCGGTGTCCCATATGGTCCCCCCCATGCCTGCCAGGAGCTATTTCTGAGCAGACAGCCAGGAATAACCCCTGAGCATCGCCGGGTGTGGCCCAAAAACCAAAAACCAAAAACCAAAAAAAAAAAAAAAAAAAAAAGGATTTATCCCACTGGTTAAGGATGGTCTAATATATGTAAATCAATAAATGGAATATGCCCTATAAATACAACAAGTTTAAAACTTATACAATCATATCAATAAATGCAGATAAAAATCCTATCAAATATTTATGATATAAACAGTAAAATGGAAATATAATTAAATTCTTTAAATGGAATTGCACCTATTTAAAAAAGGTTCTATAAAGCAAAAGAAAATAGGAGAAGAATAGACACCCCAGGGACTAAGATATTAACCTAGCACTCATCAATAGTTAGCATCCAAGCACATGAAAAACATCAATATATAGGGAGAAGAAATGAATGAACTGTCCTTTAAAGAAATAAATCGTCCTGGGAAGCCATGTGCAAAGCGAATGTGCTTTGCTATCACTATTACTTTTGCTATCGCTCCAGCTCCAGATTTCTAGGAATATTTGAAACTTCTTTTTTTTTTTATTTGAAACTTCTTGGGCACCTGAAATAACTTTTGTAAAGTTATCTTCAAATAAACTAACAATTAAAAGTAAATATAGGAAAAATCTACTAAACATATTTCAGAATGTTTGTTATCCAGTGAAAATGGTGCCGGGGCATTGATGGTATGATGCAGTAAAAATAAAGCTAGGCAAATAAAATGTGCTTCAGAGGTATCAAGAGGCTAATTATTAGAGGGAGAATTTATGTACATCAGATGATTAAAATATGCTTCTAGCATTGAATTTTCCTGATTGTAATTGGTCTTCAGACTTTAAAGTATACCAAAATCAGCTGCAGCAGGTGGATTTGATTCAATGGTTTACCTTAGCCAGCTGTGTTTGAGACCATGGATTCCATCACCAGCATCTTATAAAGAATGTGAATAGATAAAGAGTTGAGTTGCATGTCTGGGGTTCACTGCCTTGGATTTTATCCCCAGCACCACAAGAAATTCTCTGAATTCCATCCTGTGGAGCAACTCCCACAGTGTTGGGTGTGGCCCAGAAACAACAACAAATATAACAGCAAAAAAAGAATAATCAGCGTGATTTGTGGCACTGCATTAATACATATCAGAGATTTTGATTCAGCAGTAGTGATTTAGTACTAAAAATACCTTGTTTTTTTTTAATCAGGGTTATAAGATGATGTTGATACTCTGATATTATGTTCTTTTTGTGTCCATTTCCCATTAAACAAAAATCCCTATGAATTAAACTTCCTCCCTCCCTGTCTCCCTCCCTCCCTTTCTCCCTCCCTTCCTCCCTTCCTTCCTTCCTTCCTCCCTCCCTTCCTCCCTTCCTTCCTTCCTTCCTCCCTCCCTTCCTCCCTTCCTCCCTCCCTCCCTTCCTTCCTTCCTCCCTCCCTCCCTTCCTCCCTCCCTCCCTCCTTCCACTCTCCTTCCTTCCTCCCTCCCTCCCTCCCTCCCTCCCTCCCTCCCTCCCTCCCTCCCTTCCTTCCTTCCTTCCTTCCTTCCTTCCTTCCTTCCTTCCTTCCTTCCTTCCTTCCTTCCTTCCTTCCTTCCTTCCTTCCTTCCTTCCTTCCTTCCTCCCTTCCTTCCTTCCTCCCTTCCTTTCTCCCTCCCTTCCTTCCTTCCTATCTCCCTTTCTTCCTTCCTCCCTTCCTCTTTCTTTTCTCCCTTTTCCCTCCCTTCTTCCTTTCTTTCCTCCATTCCTCCCTCCCTCACTCCCTTTCTTCCTCCCCTCTTACTTCCTCCCTCCCTCTCGCTCTCCCTCCCTCCCTTCTTCCCTCCAACCCTTCCTCCCTCCCTTCCCTTCTTTACTTTCTCCCTCCCTCCCTTTCTCCCTTCCTCCCTCTCTCCCTCCCTCCCTCCCTTCCTCCCTCCCTCCCTCCCTCCCTCCCTCCCTCCCTCCCTTCCTTCCTTCCTTCCTTCCTTCCTTCCTTCCTTCCTTCCTTCCTTCCTTCCTTCCTTCCTTCCTTCCTTCCTTCCTTCCTTCCTTCCTTCCTTCCTTCCTTCCTTCCTTCCTTCCTTCCTTCCTTCCTTCCTGCTCAGGGCTTATTTCTGGCTCTGTGTTTATGGATCAGTCCTGAAGGGCCAAGAGGAACCATTTGAAGTCCCTGGGATTGGGTTGGTTGCATATAAGTCAAGTACTGACTATACTACTCTATGGCCTCTTCACTAGGTTTCTGATACAAATTGGTGTCTATAACTATAAGAATGATTAACAATCCTAAAATTCAATGGGTTCATAATTTCCATGACTTGAAATTTCAGTGTTCAGGATTGAACACTGAATTACTATCAAATTACCCATAAGCAAATTCAGGCTAAATATTCTTTCTCAAAGATTGTATTCAAAAACCTACAATGCTTCTCTTCAGCAATTGCCCTGGAATCTCCATTTTATTTTACATCAAACTTTTCACCACCAGCTTACATATTTTTTAGTTATTTAGTAATTTTGCTAAAATTTAATTTCAGGCAAATTATGTGTATCTTTAGACTTTGAAATGGCCTCTCCATTGGTGGTCAGAATTATGGGAATCACTCAAGTCATAGTCAACCAGATAGTTCAGGCCTAATGATAGGTGCAATATGGTATTGGAGACCATCTAAAATTGGGGTCATTGGTTTGGGGGGGATTATCAGACTACACCTAGTGTTGCTGGTATAAGTACCATGTGATACCAATAGATAAAGAGTTAAACTTGGAACCTTAAGCATGCAAATTATGTGCCCCCACTTCTTTGGGATATCTCGCCAGACATAATTATATTTTTAGTAATTTTTTGAAAGTGATATTTGTGAATATGGAAGCTGCCAGGAGGTGTCAAGATGATTGCTGAGATGCCAAGGCAATCTGGCCTGACAGTTTAATATTAGGTGTGAGGATGCAGTGCTCCTTGGCTTCTTGTCTTCAAGTGCTGGAACCACACCCAGAAGTGGTGGGGAGCCTTCAGGGCTACATGTGATCGTGCTTTGAGAACTATGTGTTTTTGGGTTTGAACCCAGTCTCAGTTCATGCCAGATAGGCTCTCCTGATCATTGCCTATAATTTTTCATAACATACATACATATTTATGTATATATAATATATATTTTTAAAAAGAAAGTTGTGTGCAGCCTAACAGACATTGATAAGATCTTCTTGCTTTCCTTTACATCAAACATAATTATGTTTTCAGGCAATACCAGAATATTTTTTTATTTAGTAGCACATTAGTGATGTGCTACATCTATGTTTTCTATTTAGGGGATACCTAAATGAATAAGATCCCTCCTGGCCTCCAGAGACCTGCAGATCACAAAATTCAAGGCATCTTGATTAGGGGTGAAGGCTGCTATCAATCCCCTCTGCTGTCCAGAACATAAAGGGAAGATATAAAGAGGAAATCCAGGACAGGGAAGAAATTGAAGAGCAGGGGCAAAAGCCAGCTTTAAAAAGAATAATTTTTTACTTATTACCTGTGTGTCTTTTGGAAGCTGCTTTTAATAAAGGGAAAAGAATAAAAGGTTTTCTTTTTTTTTTTTTTTTTTTTTTTGGTTTTTTTGGGTCACACCCGGCAGCGCCCAGGGGTTACTCCTGGCTTCATGCTCAGAAATCGCTCCTGGCAGGCTCGGGGGACCATATGGGACGCCGGGATTCGAACCGATGACCTTCTGCATGAAAGGCAAATGCCTTACCCTCCATGCTATCTCTCCGGCCCCATAAAAGGTTTTCTTAAAACAAATGTCAATCAAGTCATATGTGATCATTAGCTAATACACAGTCTCCCTGTATAATATTTAATTATTATTATGAGAGGATAAAAATGGGGACTCAGAACTTCTGGGTTTTTATTGACCATTTGGTGTATGTGCCATGATGATGCTTTAACCACCACAAATGATACTTCTGCCTTGCCAGTATATGCACTTCCATCAAATTTCTTAGAGCACCACTCCTAAATATCTAAGGACCTGCAAAACAGACATTATGAATTAAAAATTGAATTCTTGAAAAACAACATTTTATGAACAATTAAATTTGTTTTCAATGACAAGTCAGCTTTTGACTGCCTCTTGCTAGGAAATCTATTTAAAGTCTGTGTGTCATGTGTCACATGGGTATGCATGTGATAAAAGGTGAATGTCAATCCACCCCTACTTCCTTCAAACAAAAAATTCCTTCCAAAATTGCAGGTATAGCTAGATTGATATTGGACATAGACTTCAAGCTAAAAACATCTTAAAAGAGAGAGATGATCATTTCTTAATAATTAAGGTATATGTATATCAGTAAAAAATATAACTTTCCAGCAAAATACTGCTAACAGATTTGCAGAAATATATCATTAGCAAAACAATCGTAGTTGGAGACTTTAACACTACTCTATCACCTCTTGAGAGATCAACCAGGCTAAATGCCAACAAAGATATTTTGGATTTGAAGGAAGAAAAGAAGGTCTCTGTAGAGATATATAGGTCTTTTCATCCCAAAGAAGCTAAATACAAAGTCTTCTTCAATGCACATGAAACATTCTCCAAGATAGGTCAAATACTGTCTAAAAAGCATACCTCCACAAAATCAATAAGGTAAAAATTTCATCAACTATCTTCTCAGACCCTAGTGCACTGGAAATAGAAGTAAATTATAAACAGAAACAGAGAAATAACTTTAAAGACCTGAAAATTAAACAAATCACTACTGAACAAGCAGTTGATCAAAAAAGAAAATCAAAAGATTTCTGGGAAAAAATGAAAATGTATGAATACAGCAAAAGTGATATTAGAGTAAAAAGTATAGCTCTGCAAACTTTCATTAGGAATAAAGAGCCTATATAAATAATTAAACTGCACAGCAAATTTGGAAAATGGCCAAATAAATAAGACAAAAGCAGGCAGCAGGAGTAAATAATAAATATAGAGCAGAAATTAATGAATTGAAAATCAAAAACTTATATTGCAATAGGCAAGAAAAAGTTATCGAGAGCATCCAGATAGGAAAGGAAGAAGTCAAACTCTCACTGTTTGCAGATAACATGATACTATCTTTAGAAAATCCTAATGATTACTAAAAAAGGCTTCTAGAAACAATAGATTTGTACATAAAAGTATGCTACAAAATAAATAAACAAAAATTCATGGCATCTCTATATACAAATAATTCATAGAAAAAGAGATATTAAAATACCAATACTAATCACATTTTTGCCTTAAATTTTGTTTGAACTCAATTTAATTAAAGATCTAATTCTATAAAAACAAAACCTACAATGCTGCACTTTAAGAAATAAAAGTAGCCACATGGAAATAATAATGCATCCCTTGCTCATGGATTTGGAGGATTAGCATCATTAAAATAAAACACTTCCCAAAACATTGTACAGATGTAATGTAGTCCCTACAGGATATAACGTTTTTCAAATAAATAAATCAAACACTTCTGAAATTCGTTTAGAAAAATAAACCTCCATGAATACCTAAAGCAATTCTTGGGAAAAAAAGAATGGATGCTGAAAAGACAAAAGTGATACGCATAAAATTCTTTCACTAACAATACTATAAACCCATGTTTAAAATAAAGAGAAAGGGGAGAGAGAGAGAGAGAGAGAGAGAGAGAGAGAGAGAGAGAGAGAGAGAGAGAGAGAGAGAGAGAGAGAGAGAGAGAGAGAGAGAGAGAGAGAGAGAGAGAGAGAGGAAAACTGTCTGCCACAGAGGCAGGCAGGGGAAAGGGCAAGAATGGAGGGCAGGAATAAAACTAGAGTCATTGGTTGCAGGATATGTGCACTGGTGAAGAGTATTGTGTGTTGTATGAATGAAACTAAATCTTGCATATCTTATGGTGGTTCAATTAAAACAATTATTATATTAAAAATAATAATTAGGAAGCTTGTTGTGGCACAAGCAGTAGGATGTTTGCCTTGCACGCGCTAATCTAGGATGAACCACAATTCCACCCCAGGTGTCCCATAGGGTCTCCCAAGCCAGGAGCGATTTCTGAGCGCATAACCAGGAGTAACCCCTGAGTGTCACCGGGTGTGGCCCAAAAATTAGTAGTACTTAACCTTATTTCTGATCAATAGTGGTTAACTATTAAATTTATTATTATACTTTGGGAAATAATTATATTATTACATAATATAAATAAATTAAGCATAGAGTTGTATAACTGAATATAGTACAGGCACAGGTGCATTTAAAGTGCATGCCATATATGTGGTAGACACTAGTTTGATTCCCAGCACCTTACAGACCCTGAATCATAACTTGGTGCAGTTCTAGAGGCTTTGAGCATGGCTTGGGTAGCCCACGTAGTCCCTCATTCTGCAGGATCTGAGTAGCACTTTATTTGTATGGAGTAAACCCCCTAGCCTGATTGACCAAGGATTTCTGGGGGGACATCTGACATCCTGAATGTGGAGTCCCCTGCAAAGTAAGATAAATTAGAAGCAAAAAAAAGAAAAGAAGATAAAATAAAGGAAAAGTAAAATAATTAAACAACTGAAGCATAGAGTGTAAAATAGAATTTATACCTAATGTCAAGGAGTGAAATGGTTCAGGATTGAAAATACCCTTTATGCTACTTTAATTTTCCTACTAACTTGCTTTTTAATCCTTTTTACTTCTCCATGGAAGTCAGTATATTTTCCTCATCAGAAACAAATAAATAAAAAGCTCTCCTAACTTATTCAGGAGACAGGACCTCTAAGGCTTACACACACAGAAAAAAAAAAAAAAAAAAAAGAATAAAAGAATTCGGGGCCCTGAGAGATAGCACAGTGGTATTTGTCTTGCAAGCAGCTGATCCAGGACCTAAGGTGGTTGGTTCGAATTCCGGTGTCCCATATGGTCCCTAGTGCCTGCCAGGAGCTATTTCTGAGCAGACAGCTAGGAGTAACCCCTGAGCAACGCCAGGTGTGGCCCAAAAACCCCCAACACGGAGACTCTCCGCTAATTAGAATTAGTGGTTAATCTTTCTCCAGCTGAACCCAGCTGAGATTCTAAGAGCAATGATGTATTTAAAAGATCTCTGGCAGTCCAGGGCATGTGGCACTAACCAGATTTAGCTCATTAGCAAATCTGCAAGGCCCTAATGACACTGCCCCCAGAATAAAATACATGAGGCCAATCCATGCCTTATGGGCACCTACAACATGACTTCTTAATAAAAATGCATTTATTAATAATCTCATTTGTCGCACAATACAAAAGTAGACAACAAGAAGTCAAACACTATCATTTGTTGCGACTAGAGAGGCATAATTAAAATAAGTGTCTGTGATTAGCCTTTGCAATATTAACCTAGTATGAAAAAGAGGCACCCAACGAGGAAGATAGGTGATTAGAGTAGATTTAATACAAAAGACAGCTGTCCTATGCACTTGGATAAACAGCAATATGCATGTTTGTGTTCTTGAGAGAAATGAGCAATTAATTAGCAATGGGTCCTCTATTACTAAAGATAACAACAACAGCCCTGAGAGTGACAGTACTCAGTAATAAAGTATATGTAAAGTGTATCTCTCCATAAGTTCTAACCCTATGTATCCTGAGGAAACTTACTCAGTCTTTTACTAACTTATTTTTTGCATCTGTGGTATTGGTATATTGGAATATTTGATGTGATTTTGTGGTGATTAAAAAAAGTCATACATGACCCACTCTAAACAGAGTTTGGAAGATTGCAAGAATTCACAAAAAAATGTGAGTGATAACGAAAGTTTCTGTCTAAAGCACTAATGTTCAAGAATTGTACTCTGTATAAAAATTTTCTAACGGTTTGATCTTGAGATGTTGACATTAGTTAAGAGAGTTTTTCTAGTTTTTTTTTTTCCTCATTGTCACAGATCTGATCTATTGAAGATACAGTGTGACATTTTAACAACCCAATAGATATGCTACATGTGTCTTGGAAGCTAGGGAACAAACATGATCAAATATTTTAGAAAAATTAAAGTCAAAATTTTATGATAAAAAATTTATAGAATTTAAAGTTAGGATCAATATCACCAAATTTTCTTTTTGCTATTTTTTTTCTTTTTGGTTTTTGGGCCAGACCCAGTGATGCTCAGAGGTTACTCCTGGCTATGCACTCAGAAATTGTTCCTGGCTTGGGGACCATATGGGATACCGGGGGATCAAACCACGGTCCATCCTAGACTAGCACAGACAAGGCAGATGCCTTACTGCTTGTGCCACTGCTCCAGCCCAATATCACCAACTTTTCTTTTAACCTTAGAATGCAGTATATATAGGAGCCCAAGCCATAAAATAGCATGTAGAGCACATGCCTGGTATGTGGCCAAACCGGTTTCAATCTCCTGCACCACTTATCATTCTGCCAGGAGTGACCCCTGAACACAGAGGCAGTAGAAAGTTCTGAGAACCACTAGGTTTGGACCCAAAAAAAGAAAGAGAAAAAGCAAACAAAACAGAATCCCGTATAGCTCTATACAGCAATTCTTTAGTCTCTAGTTTTTTTTCCCTTTTGCTAGTTCAACCCTTGTTACTCCCATCAATGCTGGGGCAATGCAAATTTTACATTAATCAGTTAATCAATTAGTGGAATAACCATAATATTTCCCACAATAAAATAGTTGGATAACTAAATTATAAATTAGCATACTCAACTCTATCTTTATAAATACAGTTTTACCAATATAGCAAAATTTTTTTTTCTTTCGGCCACACCCGTTTGATGCTCAGGGGTTACTCCTGACTAAGTGCTCAGAAATTGCCCCTGGCTTGGGGGGACCATATGGGATCGAACCATGGTCCTTCCTTGGCTCGCACTTGCAAGGCAGACACCTTACCTCTAGCACCACCTCACCAGCCCCATATATAGCAAAATTCTTGATGAAATAATTATAATGGGAATTATTTAAAAAGAATAAAACTTTTTTAAAATGAATTATAATTGTATAATTATTTATAAATTAAAATATTTATCTCTAAATAACTGTCTAAAATTCATATCATAAACAAAATGGTTTCAAATAAATGGTTCCATTCTTTAAACTGAAGATATGTGTAAATAAAACAAATATCCTGAGGTGAAAATTTTGTAAAGCATAGTTTGAATATGGCTTGCCATCTTTCCTGGCTCATTTGAAACATATCTTATATGTGAGGACATAGACTTTAAAATCAGGCAGACTGGAGTGTGAATATCAATACTTTTCCGGCTGACAATTTGGAAAAATTCAACTTTCTCTTTGTTTTCTTATCTGTAAAATAGGACTAATTAAAAGGCTTTTTACAGAGACCAAAGCCAACCATATATCAGGTTGTAACTTGATTTTTAATATGGCAACATGAATATGGCAGTTTTATTATTTAACATATCTAGTAGCTCTGGGTTCGAATCCTATGCTAGCAAGAATAAATAAACAAAATTTAAAATATTGTATGGCATGTGTTTCAGGGCATGTTCAATTAACTTATCTGAGCCTTCATTTTACCCTGTTGTAAATTATTTCTTAGTAGGCTTCCCACTAGAACTGTCACTTGCATTTAAGAAAAATGTGAAACATGAATAGCTTTGTGATCTTCTGTAATACATCTTTATTTTATATGCTTTGCCTCTCACTTATTATTTTTAGAAGCAGCAAGAATTTCTCGTTTAATTAGGAAGACTTTTTTAATCATCTATGGAAGTATAAAAACTCTATCAATTATAATTGGATATATATACGGATATATTACCAGCTCATCTGATAGGAACTTAATTCTATTTCATTTGTAGAGAGAAATGTCACCATTTTAATTAATGAAAACCATCCATGGTTGAGCTATAGTTTTAAGGTGTACATCAGAAAAAGCCTCATGCAAAATGTACTTAAGGATACATGCTTCTTTCTCAATACTAGTTTCTGTTCTTTCTTGTATACATCCTGACTCAGGAACTAAAGTTCCTGCTTATTGGGGGAGAAAGACAATTCCTTTGCTTACTTACTATTGGAATTAATTTCTTACTGGGATATATTTTAAGAGCATCATGAAGTTTTAAGTCAATATATATATTTATATTTTTATTTAAACACCACGATTACAAACATGACTATAGTTGGGTTTCAGTCACAAAAAAGAACACTCCCCTTCACCAGTGCAACATTCCTACCATCAATGCACCCTATCTCCCACGATTTAAAATATTTAATGTGAAATGTAATGAACACCTTGATTATACCTTAGAGAAGAGCAGAGGATTTGTAAAAAAAAACAAACAAAAAACATTTGAAGCCAGTTTGAGACTCTCTGAGCTTCACTGACGTATTTCTCTGTTTCTCTCTTTCACCAAACTATTATCAGTAGGTACCCGAATGGAAGGTTTTAAGAATATCAAACTTGGACCTCTGGGGCCAAGTGAACAAAGGTTGCAAATAGCAACCAGTATCCTTTGTAGGAAACACAACCTGTGTCTTGTCTGGGATATTGTGAGGGATCTTGGAGATCGTCCTTTACAGAGGCAATTCATATATTCTATCACTAGACTCCAAGCAGGTAGGTGAAGAAGTGCCTGCACAGCCCCAGGGAATAACAACTAATCTGAATTGGTCACATCAAATCTGTCTTAAACATGAGCAGTGACTGAGGCCCTGTGATGGAGCAACTTTTAGTGCCCTAGTTTTAGTGATAGAAGACCCACGTCTTTAAGAAATGGAGATTTAGAAAGTTTAATGTAAATAAACTTGAAGATATGGTGGTTTGCATAGTATTATCAGGACACTTTATAGGGTGGTTTAAAGAACGTAGAGCTAGTTAAAAATGATAGCTGGACAGAAAAACCAAGACTGATGCTAATGCAAGATCAAGAAAGACTATATTTATCTAGTCTTTGGGGTCTCATATTGTGAAGGAGATGCCATTATTGGTGTATAGAATATAACCACACTTTTATAAACTCTATTATTTTATACAGAGACAAGTAATAAGTTTCAGTATGTTAAGACCCTATAATGCTATGAAAAAATAAAATAGGATAGTAGGATTGAATATAAGAGAGTTCACTTGGGGTCTTCTTCAGATAATATGTTCAGTGGAGTTCATATGAAGGCGATGACATATAAAATAATATTTGCTTTATAGAATTAGGACTTTGAGATTAAAAACTTGGCATTTGAGCATAAAAGATTATGATTTTCAGGTAGGTTATAACAGCCTTGTCCAAAACAATTGGAAATAGGAGCATTTTAAATGACTTATATGGACCTAATGATTATCTTAGCTAAAATCAGAAGCACTGGAGGACATATGGGATCTGATTGGAAGCTTTTAGATGGGAAAATCATGAGTGAGTGATTATACATACATGTGCAAATTTATCTATATTAAAAAAAAGAAACAACTGGTACTTAACTAACAAAGAGAACTCAAAACTTACAACCTGAAAAAGTAAGAACACAGGAAGATAGAAAGTATCCTGTTATAATATGGCAAAAAATATATAATAAACAAAAATATTCTAATAATTTTAACTATCTTAGATAGTTAAAATCATTAACGTAAGTACAGGACAAGAAAAATAGTGCAGGAGCTTAGACCATGTGTCCTGAAAGTTTATGGTCTCAAGTTCAAATTCTTGGTGTTTGAACTCCAGATATGATCATCAGCTCTGTTGTCTGTAATTCCAGGTACTGCATTTGACTTCCATCTGCACTTGCAATATTCAGACTGTGTGAACACCACAAAAAGAGTAGCAACCCTGAAGAATCCGACAACAAATCTGTGGCAATTTCTTATGTGATCATTACCAAGGACACAGAGCCTCTTCCCTTTTGCTAGCTATGAGCAGAACTATTCTAATGTGCCAGGGCTAAAATTATGACCCTGAAAAATATAGACTAGCACACTAACTAACAGAGTGTAAACTTCAGTGACTTTATTGACTACGTGTGCAAATACCAAAACTTGATGTGTGACACTTCTCTAGCAAGACAGATAACATGTGTGTATATTGAAATCAGGCATTTGTGAAAACTCTGGTCAGCCCAATACCAACATAAAGAGAAGGGAAAGAGTTGGGAGAAAAAATGCATATTGCAAATAGTTTAGAAATGATCAAAACAAAAGCGGTCTTATTTGTATTTTCACATTATGTTTGAGGTTTCATTTTATGATATATGATGGTAGTAGTCAGAATTTTGTGGGTTATTTTTGGAAAAATGACTGTAATGTAAAATTCACTATAGTAGTTATTTTTATTTCTTTATATATATTTGAAGATCAAAATTCTTTCTTAAATATCTTTATTGAGGCATCATGGTTACAAACATGTTTGTAGTTGGATTTAAGTCATAAAAGCAACCTTCCCACCACCAATGCCTCCCATCTCTTTCCTACCTCACACCTTGCCTGTCATCTAGATAGACATTCTATATTTCATACTTACTACCATTTTTATGACAGTTGTTGGTGTAGTTTTTTCTCTAAGTATTCTCATCACTCTTTGTGATAAGCTTCATTTGTATCCTGGGCTAGTTCTTCCAAACCTCATGTCTATTGTCTCTGAATATTATACCATTCTGTCTTTTATTTTTCTTAAATCCCACAGATGACTGACACTATTTCGTATCTATCTCTCTTCCTGACTCATTTCACTCAGCTTAATAGTTTCCATGTCTATCCATGTGAAGGAAAATTTCATGACTTTATTTTTCCTGACAACTGTGTGTGTGTGTGTGTGTGTGTGTGTGTGTGTGTGTGTGTGTATGCATGTATGTGAGAGAGGGTACCCACATTCACTTCAACAAAATCTTCGTGATCTCAGTCCAAACACCAGAATATCTGAAATTTTGATTGGATAGGTATCTCTGCAGAGATCAGTGGTTAAGTAGTGACTACTGGTAAAATGGTAATTATGGTAGGTGTAGCTGACCAGGCTTCAGCAGTAGACCCATCCTTCCTTTCAAGATTGCCCTGTTTTTCAAGTTCAAGGCCAGTGTACTCATGATTTTCCACAGTTTATTTTACATCTCTTTAGAGAAAGAATGTTCTGATTATGCTCTGACTCATGCAAATTTTGCAAACATGGAGATGGTGGCTAAAGTCGCATTTTAGAGAGCTCATCTCAGGAGAAGTATTTCCTCTTAATATATCCCTCTCTGGGGTCATGAGCACAAGATGCCTCCAAATTTTTCAATGCTATTATTTCAGTAGAAACACACCATCTTGGATGCTGATGTAGCATAGAAGACCTCTGATGTTAAGAAACAAAAGGAATAACAATGGAATCAGCTAGAAATGCCTACTTTGGTGAGTCTTTTGACAGTGATTTGATGACTTCATTGCAAGATATGATGGTTTTCACAAATTTTCTTTTGTGCTACATTTTGGGGGGAATAATTTCATTGCCAAACACCTATAAACAGGCAATTTAAATAATACTATCTTGTGCTTGCTAATGGGAAAGGATTGGGAATGGGTTGGAATTTGATGACAATGGTGGACAGAATTTTACACTGGTGTTGGGATTTATGTTGGAATATGGAATAGCAGAGGCAAGTGCATTACGAGCAGTTATGTGAATCAAAGTGTTTAAATAAAGTAATTAAAAACTAAGTTAAATGTAGCTTCATCTGGTTTGTTTCCCAAAACAGGAACATAACACAAGTTCTAGTATTTCAAACTGTAGCCTCCTGAATCAGCCTGCTTTAGGTTCTTTCTCTTTGCATTTTCTTTTCCTTTTGTTCCTCCTAAATAAATCGCACTCATGTATAATATTCAGATATATTTGAATAAGAATTTAGGGATGAAGCATATGACCTGCTAATTTTAACTGATTTAGAATCTATGTTCTCGAGAGAGATTTCTCAATAATAATAACACTAGATGAATTAAGATAAAATCAGAAAAATATGCATAGAAATATTAGGGACCAAGAAAGGCCCTGGTTATCCCAGTTTTCTGATAAGGGGAGAACTGATAGTACTTTTTCACTTAAAACACTTGGAAACAATGTTTATTTTTATTTGAGAATTTATTCAAATTTGAGATGTATCCTGACAAATATTCTTGAAGATTGATCCAGCTTAAAACATGTTGTGCATGCATTTACTGTTCAACTTGCAAGTAATTTGTAAAGCCAGAGTCAGTCTTGACTATGAAACATGGTATCACTGTGATTGGAATCAATAGTTTTTGCACTGTCATTTGTCACATATTTACAAGCTTGAAAAATTGTTCATTTTGTCCTCATCCCATAACTCAAAAGATTGAATCAGAGCCCTGGAGGGATCTGCCAACAGGACCATTCATTACTGATCACCAGTCTTGGTGAGGCTATAATCACAATCACACCAAAAATAAAGTATAAACAAAAATTAAAACTCTATTCATTGGATACACTCTTAAATTTTTTAACATTAAGTATTTAAATTCCTGATGAGAGAATCCAATTACTTAAGTGACCACAAAAAGAAATTTCACCAAATTCATATTCCCATCACTCCCTAAAAGTATCGTGCTTTTAACATGAGAAAAAAAAATCAAAATTGAGACAATTTATGACCTCAACATTTCATAAAGTCTAGTTCTTTCAGTCACCTTGCATATAGTTAACAAATGACCACACATCTCATGAAAGATTTGTAGAATACATTCTAAAATAATGCTTTCAATTTTAAAATAGAAGATTTATGAAGGATAGGACTTTGTTATAAAATCATTAATCTCAACTCTAATATTTTAGATGGAAAGCTTCATAAAATAAAAATGCTGCCCATACAGTTGGGCCACACCTGCTATTAGAAATTCTCACTAATAAAATTGCATATTGAATAGGATATGGGATGTGTGCATTTTTAGATTATGACCACGATTTTAAGTCTTATACATAACACTATTGATAAAGCATGAATAGTTAAAGTGTTATAGGAATTTAGAATTTTAAGACTAGCCCTCTTAGGGCCAGAGTGATAGCATGGCAAGAGGGCATTTGCCTTGCACATGGCCAATCCAGGACGGAACTTCATTCAATCCCTGGCATCGCATATGGTCCGCTGAGCCAGGAGTGATTTCTGAGCACATAGCCAAGAGTAACCCCTGATCGTCAGAGAGTGTGGCCCCTATAGCAAAAAAACAAAAACAAAGAAAAAAGCAAAGAAAACTTCTAGCCTTTTTAAAATAGATATCAACATATGAATTTATTGTTTATCTGATGTTGCTAAAGTAACTCCAAATTTTGAAATTGCAGTTCGTTTTCCCAATGTATATATTTCTACATCTCAAGTTCTTATTCTTCACCAAGCTACAAACTCCTTGTTTCTTTTAAAACAGTTAGTTGAATGGTTGTATAAATATATGGTCTGACATATCCTCTTAGTCTAAGATAGATGTTAAGATTCAGTTACTGCTTTATTAGTAATAGTGATGATTGTGGTAGCATTATTTTTATGACTATAAATATATATAACATTGAACTAAGGTCACACTAGTGCTGGGTTAGGGTTTGGACAGAGATATTAGGCTAGTTTTAGACGATGATTTCTGGTTAGTATAATTGGATATTGTCATTAAGATTAGGTTATAAGGGGCCGGCGAGGTGGTGCTAGAGGTAAGGTGTCTGCCTTGCAAGTGCTAGCCAAGGAAAGATCACGACCACAGTTCAATCCCCTCCGGCATCCCATATGGTCCCTTCAAGCCAGGGGCGATTTCTGAGCGCTTAGCAAGCTGTAACCCCTGAGCATCAAACGGGTGTGGCCCGAAAAACAAAAACAAAAACAAAACAAAAACAACAAAAAAATAAAATCATCTCAACATTATATCAATGTATGTGATTGGACTTAGTTTTTTAGTTAGTGTTAGCATTATAATTAGCCTAACTTAGTATTAGGGTTAGCATTTTAAGATTAGTGCTAGGGTTATGAATAATTCATAGCAAAGGATTTATATTAAAATTAAAATTAGTATTAGATTATGGTTAGTTAGGGTTATCATAAGAGTTAATATTAGGATTTAGTAGAAGGTTTGGAATAAGTTTAGTGTTAGAATCCATGATTACAGTTAAAATTTAAAAATTTTAGATTACAATTAGGTACTGAAAACAGCCTGTGTGTAGGGTTATCTATCGAATTTTGAGCAATGGATACAGTTAGGGTTACAAATTCTATAATGTGGGGTTTATAATATCAATAGTTAGGGTCATATATATGATTAGATATATTAGATATATATGATTAGATATATTAGTTAAGGAACTAGGGCTATATTAATGTTTGAAATTAGGCCTATAATAAATTTTGATAAAGGTCATTAAGATTAGAGTTGTTGGGGTTATATAAGTTAGATTTAGGTTGAAAGTAGTGTTAGGGTTATTTTGTATTTATGATTTAGGTAATGGTTAGAATTAAGGTTAGAACATAATGTGTTAAGAGTTAAGTTTCTGGTTATAAACTTCACAATCTAAGTATACAACATCCTAGGATTCTGATTAGTTCATATATTCTGCAAATCATGTATTGGAGCTCCACTAGATTTTATGGATAAATGGTGCAATTTTTTGAGTCCATCACAGACTGTTTTCAATTTACAATACTATTAATACTGGTTTCTCATATGAGTAATTTAGTCTCAGTGATTAGGGTTAGTAGTTGTGATTTTTTCTCAGTATCAGGTTGGAACTGTTTTAATAATTAGGGTGAAATTTTAAATGAGTTAATTTAGATTTGAAGTTATAAAATGTTATGAAGATTGTGATTATCATTAGAATTTGTCTAGGTTAAGTTAGGTGTAATGTAAGATTAGGTTTATTGAAGGGCTAGAAGTGCTAGTTAGATTTATGTTTATAATTTTTATAACTGAGCATTTTATTTTAAAGGTTTAGGATTTAGGTTTAATTTAGATATTTGATTTTCATATTGAAGACCTGAGTATCTAATTCTAATTTGATAAGTAATGTAAGGTATTAGTAAGAAATATGATTTGGTTTATAACAGGATTTCATGTTCTTTGTTTGACTTGAATCCATACCAAAAGTTCTCAGGGTTTATTCCTGGATCTAGGCTCAGGGAAATCTCCTAGCAGGCTTAGGAGACCATATAGTATGTCTGGATTGGAACCTTGGTCAATTGAGTGCAATGCATATGCCCTACACAGTGGAGTTTCAGTTCTAGGGTTTCATGTATAGAACCAGGGTTTTAATTAGGGTTTACTAAACATTATATGTTGGGTTACTTTATCTTTAGCATTAATAATAGGATAAGGGTTAAAATAGATTACATTATATATAGTATGAGATTAAACAGTAGCATAAATTTATCATTAAGGTTAGATTTACAGATATAGCTGAAGGTTATATTCTGTTTAGGATTAGGGGCAGCAATTATTTTAGATCCACTATAGAATTAGATTTAGTTTTAGGTTGAGTTTTAAGGTTATAATTTCATATTGCTAAAGGTTTTAGTCTCAAGGATTAGTGTTAGCATTCATGTTAGTGTTAGGATTTTTACTAGCACAGGGTTAGTTTTAGGGTTAAGGTTAGGTTTTAAGGTTAGGATTAAATCTTTACTGTTAATGCTAACGCATTTGGAGGGAAAGGGGCTGAGCCACATGTGGCTGCTCTTAGTACTTACTTCTGACTCTGGCTCTGGATTTACTCTCAGTAATCATTTTTGGCATGCTTGGAAGACCAGACTTGGCAGAGTTTCTAATCTGGTTTGACCATTTGCAAGTCACATATCTCAACTGCTGTTATGTCTCCAACTCTGTTAAAATTATGACTTAATTTGGGGTTTGTTTTTAGTGTTGAAGTTGTAAACTTCACAAGTTTTAAAAAAATAGGAAAAAATGAAGATGGCATATCAAAAATACTGGGAACAATCTGTGTTAATGGGGATGTGATTTAAAAAAAAAAAGGAATTCTTATCCACTGCTAGTATAAATGCTGTTTGCTTAAACCCCTGTGGAAATAGTATGAAGGTTTTTCAGTAAACTCAGGTTTCTAAGGCCTGTTAAATGTAAGGACTAGGGTTTGCTCTAGGATGCATCTTAGTTTTCCATTTAGGGTTAAAGGTAGAATTTGCTTAGGCTTAACATTTTGGGTTAGGTTTAGAGATAGAGTGAGGATCAATATTTGAGTTATTGAGAAAGTTTAGGTTAGTTTAGGTTAGTTAGTGAGAAAGTTCAAGTAAAGGGTAGATATAGGTTTATGATTAAGCTTATGGTTAATATCAGGACTTTGTTATGTTTAATTTAAGTTAGGATTAGAGTTGCTGATTAACAGAGCTAATAGTTTGATTAAATTTTGATTGAAACTGATAATTCATATGATCTGTTTGATTCCAGAGTGGTGATGCCACTCTGAGCATCTGATGTTCCTCCACTCTCTTGCAATGACGTGGAGTCCCTCTCCTGTGACAGTGGCAGCTCAGCCATCAGTGCCATTCACATGTCTCATACAGTTCCTGAGCAGTACCTACGGGTGAGCCTGGATGGCCGGATGTGCCGGGCCTACTGGAGGATTATGACATGTTGTGAATGCAGATTGGCCAAGGCCAAAATCTCCTTGCTGAGATGAACAGTTGTCTCAGCCCCCAGCAGCCATGGGGGGCCACGGCTCCACATCCTGCATCCATGGAACCCCTCGTCGCCTGCATGAGTCTGGCCTGGTCCTAGAGAAGGCCGCAGAGTCACTGAAGCTCTTCTGGAAGGTCTTACTCCCCACCGGCGGCCAGTGCTCACTCTGCTGCAAGCAGACTGGGGAAATGAAGGCCAAGATCACCAAACTCCAGAAAAAAACTGTTAGAGAAAGAGAAGAAATTTCACAGCACCATGAAACACTTGCAGCTGAGCAAGCAGGAGGAGGGAGTTATTTTCGTGACTCACGAGATCCTTTGCAAGGCCAAAGAGAACCTGGAACCTTAGGCCTAGTGGGACCCAGGTGAGAACGCGCAGTCCCAGCAGACCAGGCTCCTGAGGACGACTCGCTGCCAATCAAGCCCGTGCTTCCCCTCAAAATAATTAAATAAAGTTTTATTTAAACTTTAATGAAAGTTTGGTTCAAGCTAAATTTCAATCAAAACTATTTAAACAACAGTGTTACAGTTAAAATTTATATTGATGTTAGGTTTAGGGTCAGACTAAGTTACAGATTAGGGTTGAGTCAAAGAACATTAGCAATTGTAATTATTGTTAGACATAGGATTAGCTTTAGTGAGAGTTATATTTAGAGTTAGGAATATGATTAGTATTGCAGTTATCATACTGTTAAGTTTAGATCAAGGTGTGGGTAATAGGTTAGCATAAAATTTAGGGTAAATATTTGATAAGTTTAAGATTAGAGTTAGTTTTAGGAATTGAATTTAATTTATGGGACAGAAGAGATTACAGGTAATTTTAGGGTATAGTTAGGCATTTACATTGGGGTTAACTTCTGTTTGGAGATTTGATTAAAATTAGCATTAGATATAAATTAAATATAGAATTAGGAATAGGTTTCTGATTATGTTTATAAGATTTGTAAAGTGAGCACAATCATCTCAAAAGTTAGAATTAGGATTCAGGTAGTATTAGTTTCAGTTTTATTTTTTAAAGATGAGTATTATAGTTAGGATTAGTTGCTATATTATAGTCAAAGTTAAGATTAAAAGTATCCTAAAGAGAGCTAGGTTTTAGGGCAGGGGTCCTCAAACTTTTTAAATCGGGGCCAGTTCACTGTCCCTCAGACCATTGGAGGGTCTGACTATAGTAAAAACAAAACTTATGAACGAATTCTTATGCACACTGCATATATCTCATTTTGCAATGAAGAAACAAAACAGATACAAATACAATATGTGGCCCATGGGCCATAGTTTGAGGACCACTGTTTTAGGGGAAGGACTAGTGCCAGAGTAAGAGTTAGGGCAGATTAGGATCAAGGATAGGGTTAGGGTTTAGGATCAGTATTAGTTTTAAATCAGTGATATTAATATTAAATAATATTAATGTTATATTCAGGTTTCAGGTTAGGTTAATAAATAGAATTAGGGCTAAATTTAGAGTTACTGTAAGAATTACTGCCCATGTGTTCAGTATGACTATTGACCCTCAGAAAGAGAATCATTTTTTTCTCCTTTAGTTGTAACTGTTTTGTGAATTTAAGTGACTTTAATCTGACAAGGCAGAGGAGATGTATTTGGTATCATATTCATATCAGGAATAACTGTACTGCTGTTTCACATCAGAAATACTGTGCTTCTTTTTTCATGCTGCTCACACGTTGCCCTGTGATTCAGCACATGATGAAGTTTGTCTTACTTTGCAGATAAAGTAAAGAAGGATCTTCTATGACAATGATAGTTGGAACTGATCACCCTGGACAGTAACTGAACACTAAAAGGAGAGAAATTGACATGCAAGGCACCCCTCCATTAACAATAGCACAAACCACAGTGACAGAAAAGGAGAGAGAAAGAGAGAGAGAGAGAGAGAGGGAGGGAGGGAGAGAGAACTTACCTTAGACACAGGCAGGGATGGGGTTGGGGGTGGTATAGAAACAGGAAGCATCAGTGGCAGAGGGGTGCACTGGTGAAGGGTGATGGACATTCTAGGAATGTAGGAATGAAACCAATAATGAAATAGTTTGTAAACATGGTGCTTAAATTAAAAAAGTGGATAAAAGTTGATTCTTGGAAAGAGTTAACATGATGGACAAACCTTTGGCAAAGCTTAGGAGGCAAAAATAGTAAGATCCAGTTAACTCTGCAGCCTAACATTGCTTGCTATCACTCAGCTGCATTGTGATACAAAATAAACTTCTCTAGATTTCTAAGGTCCTAATGGGAAAGCAATCATATTTCCTGATTAAATAAGGTATCTCTAAAGACTCACCCAGTATCAGCACCTGTATAGCCTCTGATAAGGACTATAGAGAGGAAGTGTTGAGTATTTTGAAGGGATTCAAAGAAACCATGCAAGTGACAGCCAATATGACTCAAGAGTATGAGAGCAGAAATAAAAAGAAAAAAAAAAAGAACTTCAACGAGAATTTAAAAAAAGAACTGAAAAACTTGGTAGCCAAAATAAAAAACTCACTGAAGGATCGCTCTAGTAGAGTAACAGTTCCTGAAAATAGAGTCAGCGAACGTGACAGGAGCTGAATGACATATCCATGCTACTGTGAGAGGAGAAGAGTCTAAAAATAAACAAAGTTTACAAGAAAAATTTGGGATAAATTCAAGAGAAACAACATAAGAATCATCAGCATCTCAGAGGACCAGAATGAAAACCCCTCTAAAGAAACAATAGTGAAAGATATCACGACTGAGAAGTTTGCAGAACTGGAGAGCCCATGTACTCACATCTGAGTCATCCAAATGTACCAACTAAAAGAGATACAAATAAAAATACTCCAAGACACATACTAATTATAATGATGGGAACAATAGAGATGTAATATTGAAAGCAGAATGATTAAAAAAGTAAATCACATACAAAAGACAGTTCTTAAGGTTTAGAGGAAGTTTATCAAAGGAAACCCTTTAAATGATATAAAGACAATGGCGGATATAGTGGAAAAATCGATGAAATGAATGCCTCACCAAAAATACTTTACCCAGTCAGACTCTCATTTGAATTGAGTAAATGTTACATAACTTCATGAACAATCAACATCTAGGAACTTTATAAACTCAAAATCAACTTTAAAAAAATGAAGGGGGGCAGGAGAGATAGATAGCACAGCAGTGTGTTTGCCTTCCACACAGCCGATCCAGGATAGATGACGGTTTGAATCCTGGCATCCCATATGGTCCCCCGTGCCTGCCAGGAGTGATTTCTGAGCAAAGAGCCAGGAGTAACCCCTGAGCACCACCAGTAGGTGTGACAAAAAAAAAAAAAAAAAAAAAAAGAAAAAAGAAAAAAGAAAAGAACTGAAGAAGGTAGTTTAAATAAGATGATCCTCACAAATACCAAACTTGTACAAAAGGATAGCAAAAAAAATCCATAAATATAATCCGTACATCAGTGGACATTTTGTACCAATTAAAAGACACAGAGTGGCAAAATAAACACACAGATGGGTAACGCTGAATCTAACATTCTTCTGACTGCAAAAAGCACATTTGAATTGTTAGAGCAAACACAGACTCAAAATCAAAGGTTGGAAGAAAATCCTTCATGTAATCTGCTCCCTTAAAAACTGGGGTATACAAAATAATATCAAACAACTTAAACTTAAGAATCAAAAAGGTTATGAGGCAGAGTATCATTTCTTAATAATCAATATATATATATAGTAGTTTGGTTTCTTTCTGATGTATATATATATATACACATATACATATAAATACACATGTACATCAGAAAGAAACCAAACTCCTAGACAAGTACTTATGCACCCAATGAGAGATCAGAAAAATACTTAAAAGAACTTCTCATAGACTTGAAGAAAGACAAAACACATAATATTAACACATAATATTAGTTTGAGACTTCAACACTGCTCTATGGGAGGCTAAAATTCAACAATAGACTACTGACTTTGAAGGCAGAAATGAAAGATAGGGTTTAGTAGATTTATATAGTTTTTCTTTTCCCCAAAGCCAAATACACATTTTTTTCTCCAATGCAGATAAAACATTCTCTAAGATAGACCAAAAACTGGGCCACAAAACATACTTCCATAAAAGCAAGAATACAGAGATTGTGTTAACTATCTTATCAAATCATAATGCACTGAAAATAGAAGTGAGTAATAAACAGAAACAGATAAATCACTCTAATACCTGGAAATTAAAAGTTTACTACTGAACAAGTGAACCAGAGGAAAAAATATTAAAAGATTCTTCAAAACAAATGAGAATGAGTACAACAGCTATCAGAATTTGTGGAACACAGCAGCAGTGATATCAAGAGAAAGTTTATAGTTTTACAAGTATTTGTCAGGAAGGAAGGGCCCACAAAATAACTTGACTACACAGCTTATGAACTTGGAAAATGACCAAGAAAATGAGCCAAGAGGAAGGAAGTTATAAAACTTAGAGCAGAAATTAATGTCTTGGAAAACCAAAATACAATTCAAAGGATCAAAGAAAGCAAGATTTAAATCTTTGAGAAAAATAAGCAAGATTGATAAACCATTAGCAAGAATCATGGAGAAAGATAAAGAGAACACTAGTAAATCTTATCAGAAATGAAAGGGGAATGTTTCAATAGACAACACAGAAATTTTAAGAATCATCAGAGATTACAGTAAAGTGGAAGCCTCCAAAATTGACATATAAAAGTCCATGGCTTTTCTATATACAAATAACGATGGAGAAGAAATATTTTTAATAAAAAATTCCTAATTACGGGCCTGGAGAGATAGCACAGCGGCATTTGCCTTGCAAGAAGCCAATCCAGGACCAAAGGTGGTTGGTTCGAATCCCGGTGTCCCATATGGTCCCCCGTGCCTGCCAGGAGCTATTTCTGAGCAGACAGCCAGGAGTAATCCCTGAGCACACCCGGGTGTGACCCAAAAAACAAAAAACAAAAAAAATTCCTAATTACAATGCATCCTAGTAAATCAAGTACCTCAAAATCAACCTATACAAATAACTATACAAGTAAAACTAAAATTAAAAAAAATAGAAAAGAGAAGGAACGAAAACTACAAATTATTACATCAGTGAATTAAAAGAGGATGCAAGGTAATAGAAATATTCCCTCCTCATGGATAGAGAGAATTAACAGCATTAAAGTGACAACACTTCCAAAGCATTATACATATTTCTATATAAAATATATACAAATTCATATATATATGAAATATATGAATACCTTTAGGGATAAACACAATGTTTTTATTCAAAATCTATCAAACACTTCTGAAATTTATATAGAACAAAAAACCTCCATGAGTAGTTGGGAAGGGAAGGCATCAGTTTCACCAACTTCAAATGGTACTACAAAATGGTAGTAATTGAAAGAGCAAAGTACCGGGATAAATACAGACTCTGACCAGTAAAATAGAATTGAATACCATGAAACATATCTTTAGATATATAAGATAATATTCAATGAAAGAGCAAAACATATAAAGTGGAGCAAGGAAATCTTTTATAACAAGTAATGCTTGGAAAATTGGTCACTACATGTAACAAAATGAACTCAGACCTCTTTCTAATACCATACAAGGTCAAATCAAAATGATCTTGATAAATAAAAGACTTTGATATTAGAGTTGAAACTATGAATGAAACATAGGAATAACTCTCCATGCCATTAAAGCTGAAGACATCTTTAAGGATTAAATACCATTGGTCAAGCAATTGTAAGCAAAGATAAGCAAAGCAAAGATAAACCATATTAAAGAAACTTCTTTTTGTTTGTTTGTTTTTTGTTTGTAGTTTTGTTTGCTTTTGGGACACACCCAGTGGTGGATAGTTTTCAAATACTCCTGGCTCTGTGCTCAGAAATCACTTCTGGCAGGCTCGGGGGACCACCTGGGAGGCTGGGGATTCAAACCTGGGTCTGTCCTGGGTTGTCTGCATGCAAGGCAAAGACCCTACCGCTGTGCTATTGCTCCGGCCCCAAAAGTAAGAAACCTCTACATCTCAAAGAAAAGGATGATCAGGAAATAAAAATTTCCCAATGGAATGGAATGCATTAATTATCCAATACTCAAATGATAAGATGTTAATATCTAAGATATATAAGTCACTGGTAGAGCTTAATAAGAAAAAAATAAGAAAAAATCAATTTCACTCAAATGAGGAGAAGAGATTTATAAAAATTTACTCAAAAGCAAAAGCTGGCTCCCTGTGTGTGACACCAGGCGGGGAAAATCCGCGAAAGTACACCGGCCCAGTGGGGCTCAGCTGTGAAAGACTGTGAGTGTGACCTGTCTATGTCTGTCTACTGTCCTCTTGCGTGAAACTCTTGCGAGTGGGGCAAAAAGAGCCTCCAGAAACCTCGCTCGCCCAGACGCCATTTTCAGGGAGGGACTTCAGAGCATAAAAACCGGCTATCCTTTGCAAAAGCTGGCTCCCTGTGTGTGACACCAGGCGGGGAAAATCCGCGAAAGTACACCGGCCCAGTGGGGCTCAGCTGTGAAAGACTGTGAGTGTGACCTGTCTATGTCTGTCTACTGTCCTCTTGCGTGAAACTCTTGCGAGTGGGGCAAAAAGAGCCTCCAGAAACCTCGCTCGCCCAGACGCCATTTTCAGGGAGGGACTTCAGAGCATAAAAACCGGCTATCCTTTGCAAAAGCTGGCTCCCTGTGTGTGACACCAGGCGGGGAAAATCCGCGAAAGTACACCGGCCCAGTGGGGCTCAGCTGTGAAAGACTGTGAGTGTGACCTGTCTATGTCTGTCTACTGTCCTCTTGCGTGAAACTCTTGCGAGTGGGGCAAAAAGAGGCTCAGAGGAGCACGGCCGCTCCGCTTCGCTACGCGGCCGTGCACTCTTTCTAAGGAAAGAACTCCATTGCAACAAGAAGGAAAAATCACACTAAGAACGGCGCTATATCACAGAAGCAAACATTTCTCTCTGGACTGTCTTCTCTGTTACATGCTCGGGCCTAAGATTTGACCCAGTGTGAGGCTTCATCCACGGAGGACTCCCCTCCCTTAGAGGCAAGTCAGCCCATCCAGAAAGGGAGGAGCCAGAGGAGTGTGCTGCCTACATCATATAGACAATGAATACCACTACAACACGTAGAAAAACCCACAATACAAATGTGACAATGGGGAAACAGCGCAGGCCAGCATCAGACATAGAGAATGAAGATGACAATTCTGAGGACCAGATAATGACTGAACAACTAATCAACCTCTCAGATAAGGACTTTAGACTAGCAATATGGAAGGTGCTCAACAGACTCCAAGAAACCATGGATCGAGTTGAACAGAACACTAATAAGAACCAAGAAAATATGAAGGCAGAAATGACAAAACTCCAAACTGAAATAACATGTCAACTAACAGGCCTGAAAAACTCAGTAAACGAAGTGAATGACAAAATGGATAAGCTCTGGGACAGGGTATCAGAAGCTGAGAATAGACTTGGTGCTGTGGAAGATGAGATACATAACAATTCCATACAGCAGGAGAGATTGGACAAAAAACTTAAAGCAAATGAGCAGACAATGGAAAAATTAGTCAAAGAATGGGAACAGACGAAAATAGAAGTCTATGATAAGATCAACAGAAACAACTTAAGAATCATTGGAGTCCCAGAGACCCAGGAAGAAAATTTCCAGGAAGAATCAATGGTCAAGAACATCATTAAAGAGAAACTTCCAGAGCTAAAGAATATATGTGATCAAATCCTGCATGCCCGAAGAGTACCAACCAAAAGAGACCCCAGAAAAACCACCCCAAGACACATCCTAGTCACAATGACAAATCCCACAGATAGAGACAGAATTCTGAAAACAGCAAGATCAAAAGGGGAAATCATGTTCAAGCAAGCTTCCCTGAGATTTACAGCAGACCTGTCACCAGAAACGCTCAATGCCAGAAAGCAGTGGTGGGATATTGTGACAAGACTGAATGAAATGAATGCTTCACCCAGAATACTATACCCAGCAAAACTCACTTTCCGGTTTGATGGAAGAATACATGGTTTCACAGACAAAAAACAGCTCAGAAACTTCACAGACACAAAACCAGTCTTAAGAGAAAAACTGAAAGACCTAATCTAAGACAAGACTACCCAAAAGACACACCAAATTTTGAAATAAAGATGGCGTTAAATCCCAGGACAATTCTTTCTCTCAACGTCAATGGACTAAATGCACCAGTTAAGAGACACAGAGTGGCTAAATGGATCAAAAAACTCAATCCAACCTTCTGCTGCCTACAAGAAACGCACCTGAATAGTCAGAACAAACATAGACTCAAAATAAAAGGCTGGAGAAAAGTTATCCAAGCAAACAACACCCATAAAAAAGCTGGAGTGGCCATACTAATATCAGACAATGCAAACTTTATACTCAGGAAGGTTGTAAGGGACAAAGACGGACATTTTATATTAATCAAGGGGTACGTAGAGCAGGAAGAATTCACTCTCCTAAACATATATGCACCGAATGAGGGGCCAGCAAAATATTTAATACAACTGCTGACAAATCTGAAAAATAATATCAACAACAACACAATAATTGTGGGGGACCTAAACACGGCTTTGTCAACACTGGACAGGTCAACCAGACTGAAACCCAACAAGAATATACTAGACCTGAGGAGAGAAATGGAAGAAAGAGGCCTAGTGGATATATATAGGACACTCCATCCCCAGAAACCTGGATACACATTCTTCTCCAATGTACATGGGACATTCTCCAGGATAGACTACATGCTGGCACATAAAACATACCTCCATAAGATCAAGAGGATAGAAATTTTGCAGACTACCTTCGCTGACCACAAGGCTCTGAAATTATTTGTGAACTCCAAAGGGACTCAGAAGAAACACTTTAACACCTGGAAGTTAAACAGCCTCATGCTCAATAACCAGTGGGTCCGAGATGAAATCAAGGAGGAAATAAAAAGGTTCCTGGAAACAAATGACAATAAAGACACAAACTCTCAGAACTTATGGGACACAGCAAAAGCAGTACTGAGAGGAAAATTTATAGCTTTGCAAGCACACATCAGGAAGGAAGAAGGAGCTTACCTGAGTAGCTTAATGACACAGCTAATAGAACTAGAAAATGCTCAACAAAAGGACCCAAGAACAGGAAGACAGAAGGAAATAACAAAGCTGAGAGCAGAAATCAACGAAGTGGAAACTCAAAAAACAATCCGAAAGATCAACGAAAGCAGAAGTTGGTTCTTTGAAAAAATAAACAAGATTGATAGACCACTGGCAAACCTAACAAAGAAAGAGAGAGAGAGAAACTTGATAACTCGTATCAGGAATGAAAAAGGAGAGATCACTACTGATATGACAGAGATTCAAAGGGTAATCAGAAACTACTTTGAAAAACTCTACGCCACTAAAAATGAGAACCTGGAAGAAATGGATAAATTCTTGGACTCTTATAATCTTCCACGGTTGAAGGAAGAGGATGTAGCATATCTAAACACCCCCATCACCATTGATGAAATTAAAACAGTAATCAAATGTCTGCCGAAAAACAAAAGCCCAGGTCCAGATGGATTCACTAATGAATTCTATCAAACTTTCCAAGAGGAACTACTGCCAATCTTGGCAAGACTCTTTCATGAAATTGAACAAACAGAAACACTTCCAAATAGCTTTTATGAAGCCAACATCACCTTGATACCTAAACCAGACAGAGACGCTACCAAAAAAGAAAATTACAGACCAATATCACTGATGAATGCAGATGCAAAGATCCTCAACAAAATCCTGGCAAATAGGATTCAATGCCTCATTAAGAAGATCATCCACTACGATCAAGTAGGTTTCATCCCAGGAATGCAAGGCTGGTTTAACATCCGTAAATCTATCAACATAATACACAACATCAATAACAAGAAAAATAAAAACCACATGATCATATCAATAGATGCAGAGAAAGCATTTGATAAGGTCCAACACCCATTCTTGATCAAAACTCTCAGCAAGATGGGAATGGAGGGAACCTTTCTCAATATAGTGAAGGCCATCTACCACAAGCCAGTGGCAAATATTATCCTCAATGGAGAAAAACTGAAAGCCTTCCCTCTAAATTCTGGCACAAGACAAGGCTGTCCTCTCTCACCACTCCTATTCAACATAGCACTGGAAGTACTTGCTATAGCGATTAGGCAAGAAAAGGATATCAAGGGAATCCAGATAGGAAAGGAAGAAGTCAAGCTCTCACTGTTTGCAGATGACATGATACTCTACTTAGAAAACCCTAAAGACTCTATCAAAAAGCTTCTAGAAACAATAGACTCATATAGCAAGGTGGCAGGCTACAAAATTAACACACAAAAATCAATGGCCTTTCTATACACCAACAGTAATAAAGAAGAAATGGACATTAAGAAAACAACCCCATTCACAATAGTACCACACAAACTCAAATATCTTGGAATCAACTTGACTAAATATGTGAAGGACCTATACAAAGAAAACTATAAAACTCTGCTCCAAGAAATAAGAGAGGACACACGGAAATGGAAACACATACCCTGCTCATGGATTGGCAGGATTAACATCATCAAAATGTCAATACTCCCCAAGGCATTATACAGATTTAATGCCATCCCTCTAAAGATACCCATGACATTCTTCAAAGAAGTGGATCAGACACTTTTGAAATTCATTTGGAACAATAAACACCCTCGAATAGCTAAAGCAATCATTGGGAAAAAGAATATGGGAGGAATTACTTTTCCCAACTTTAAACTGTACTACAAAGCAACAGTTATCAAAACAGCATGGTATTGGAATAAGGATAGGTCCTCAGATCAGTGGAATAGGCTTGAATACTCAGAAAATGTTCCCCAGAGATACAACCATCTAATTTTTGATAAAGGAGCAGGAAATCCTAAATGGAGCAGGGAAAGCCTCTTCAACAAGTGGTGTTGGCACAATTGGATAGCCACTTGCAAAAAATTAAACTTAGACCCCCAGCTAACATCATGTACAAAGGTAAAATCCAAATGGATTAAAGACCTCGATATCAGCCCCAAAACCATAAGATATATAGAACAGCACATAGGCAAAACACTACAGGACATTACAGGCATCTTCAAGGAGGAAACTGCACTCTCCAAGCAAGTGAAAGCAGAGATTAACAGATGGGAATATATTAAGCTGAGAAGCTTCTGCACCTCAAAGGAAATAGTGCCCAGGATACAAGAGCCACCCACTGAGTGGGAGAAACTATTCACCCAATACCCATCAGATAAGGGGCTAATCTCCAAAATATACAAGGCACTGACAGAACTTTACAAGAAAAAAACATCTAACCCCATCAAAAAATGGGGAGAAGAAATGAACAGACACTTTGACAAAGAAGAAATACGCATGGCCAAAAGACACATGAAAAAATGTTCCACATCACTAATCATCAGGGAGATGCAAATCAAAACAACGATGAGATACCACCTCACACCCCAGAGAATGGCACACATCACAAAGAATGAGAATAAACAGTGTTGGCGGGGATGTGGAGAGAAAGGAACTCTTATCCACTGCTGGTGGGAATGCTGTCTAGTTCAACCTTTATGGAAAGCGATATGGAGATTCCTCCAAAAACTGGAAATCGAGCTCCCATACGATCCAGCTATACCACTCCTAGGAATATACCCTAGGAACACAAAAATACAATACAAAAACCCCTTCCTTACACCTATATTCATTGCAGCTCTATTTACCATAGCAAGACTCTGGAAACAACCAAGATGCCCTTCAACAGATGAATGGCTAAAGAAACTGTGGTACATATACACAATGGAATATTATGCAGCTGTCAGGAGAGATGAAGTCATGAAATTTTCCTATACATGGATGTACATGGAATCTATTATGCTGAGTGAAATAAGTCAGAGAGAGAGAGAAAAACGCAGAATGGTCTCACTCATCTATGGGTTTTAAGAAAAATGAAAGACACCCTTGTAATAATAATTTTCAGACACAAAAGAGAAAAGAGCTGGAAGTTCCAGCTCACCTCAGGAAGCTCACCACAAAGAGTGATGAGTTTAGTTAGAGAAATAACTACATTTTGAACTGTCCTAATATTGAGAATGTATGAGGGAAATGTAGAGCCTGTTTAGGGTACAGGCGGGGGTTGGGTGGGGAGGAGGGTGATTTGGGACTTGGGTGATGGGAATGTTGCACTGGTGATGGGTGGTGTTCCTTTTATGACTGAAACCCAAACACAATCATGTATGTAATCAAGGTGTTTAAATAAAAAAAAAAATTAAAAAAAAAAAAAAAAAAAAAGAAAAGGATATCAAGGGAATCCAGATAGGAAAGGAAGAAGTCAAGCTCTCACTGTTTGCAGATGACATGATACTCTACTTAGAAAACCCTAAAGACTCTATCAAAAAGCTTCTAGAAACAATAGACTCATATAGCAAGGTGGCAGGCTACAAAATTAACACACAAAAATCAATGGCCTTTCTATACACCAACAGTAATAAAGAAGAAATGGACATTAAGAAAACAACCCCATTCACAATAGTACCACACAAACTCAAATATCTTGGAATCAACTTGACTAAATATGTGAAGGACCTATACAAAGAAAACTATAAAACTCTGCTCCAAGAAATAAGAGAGGACACACGGAAATGGAAACACATACCCTGCTCATGGATTGGCAGGATTAACATCATCAAAATGTCAATACTCCCCAAGGCATTATACAGATTTAATGCCATCCCTCTAAAGATACCCATGACATTCTTCAAAGAAGTGGATCAGACACTTTTGAAATTCATTTGGAACAATAAACACCCTCGAATAGCTAAAGCAATCATTGGGAAAAAGAATATGGGAGGAATTACTTTTCCCAACTTTAAACTGTACTACAAAGCAACAGTTATCAAAACAGCATGGTATTGGAATAAGGATAGGTCCTCAGATCAGTGGAATAGGCTTGAATACTCAGAAAATGTTCCCCAGAGATACAACCATCTAATTTTTGATAAAGGAGCAGGAAATCCTAAATGGAGCAGGGAAAGCCTCTTCAACAAGTGGTGTTGGCACAATTGGATAGCCACTTGCAAAAAATTAAACTTAGACCCCCAGCTAACATCATGTACAAAGGTAAAATCCAAATGGATTAAAGACCTCGATATCAGCCCCAAAACCATAAGATATATAGAACAGCACATAGGCAAAACACTCCAGGACATTACAGGCATCTTCAAGGAGGAAACTGCACTCTCCAAGCAAGTGAAAGCAGAGATTAACAGATGGGAATATATTAAGCTGAGAAGCTTCTGCACCTCAAAGGAAATAGTGCCCAGGATACAAGAGCCACCCACTGAGTGGGAGAAACTATTCACCCAATACCCATCAGATAAGGGGCTAATCTCCAAAATATACAAGGCACTGACAGAACTTTACAAGAAAAAAACATCTAACCCCATCAAAAAATGGGGAGAAGAAATGAACAGACACTTTGACAAAGAAGAAATACGCATGGCCAAAAGACACATGAAAAAATGTTCCACATCACTAATCATCAGGGAGATGCAAATCAAAACAACGATGAGATACCACCTCACACCCCAGAGAATGGCACACATCACAAAGAATGAGAATAAACAGTGTTGGCGGGGATGTGGAGAGAAAGGAACTCTTATCCACTGCTGGTGGGAATGCTGTCTAGTTCAACCTTTATGGAAAGCGATATGGAGATTCCTCCAAAAACTGGAAATCGAGCTCCCATACGATCCAGCTATACCACTCCTAGGAATATACCCTAGGAACACAAAAATACAATACAAAAACCCCTTCCTTACACCTATATTCATTGCAGCTCTATTTACCATAGCAAGACTCTGGAAACAACCAAGATGCCCTTCAACAGATGAATGGCTAAAGAAACTGTGGTACATATACACAATGGAATATTATGCAGCTGTCAGGAGAGATGAAGTCATGAAATTTTCCTATACATGGATGTACATGGAATCTATTATGCTGAGTGAAATAAGTCAGAGAGAGAGAGAAAAACGCAGAATGGTCTCACTCATCTATGGGTTTTAAGAAAAATGAAAGACACCCTTGTAATAATAATTTTCAGACACAAAAGAGAAAAGAGCTGGAAGTTCCAGCTCACCTCAGGAAGCTCACCACAAAGAGTGATGAGTTTAGTTAGAGAAATAACTACATTTTGAACTGTCCTAATATTGAGAATGTATGAGGGAAATGTAGAGCCTGTTTAGGGTACAGGCGGGGGTTGGGTGGGGAGGAGGGTGATTTGGGACTTGGGTGATGGGAATGTTGCACTGGTGATGGGTGGTGTTCCTTTTATGACTGAAACCCAAACACAATCATGTATGTAATCAAGGTATTTAAATAAAAAAAAAATTAAAAAAAAAAAATTTACTCAAAAAAAAATACAAATGGCCAGAAGGCATGCGAAAAAACTGGTCCACACAATTAATCATCAGGAAGACACAAATCAAAATAAAACAAATAAAAAAAAACAATGCAATATCAGCTCACAACACAGGTACTGGCACACATAAAGAGAAGAATAACTGGTGCAAGTACAGATGTGTGGAGAAAGAGACTCATTCATTTTAGGTAGGAATGTCCACTGACTCAGAACAATATGGACTTTCCTTCAAAAACTAGAATTAAGCTTCTATATGTTCTAGCAATACCACTCCTATAAATATGCTCTAAGGACCCAAAATCATAATTCAGAAAAGGCATGGGCACTCCTATGTTCATTACAGCACTATAATAGCCAGAATCTGAAGACAATTCAACGTCCCAAATGGGTAAATAGAGAAACAATGGTACATCTACACAATGAAATTGAATACTCAGGATAAATAAAATTATGAAATTCACTTATATATCAATAAACATGGAGTTTATTTTACCATGTTGAGTAAAGTGAGTCAGAAGAAGAAAGATAGATACAGAATAATCACACTCAATTGCAGGATATTGAAAAAACATAATATGAGAATAAAACCCAAAGACAGTATAAATGGGGAGGGAAAAGAGTGTTAGGATAGTAAAGGGAGAACTATGGCAATATACTTGGAAATAATCCTCACTCTGTACAATAACTGGATGAAATTAAATGATATGCATGAGACCGCTTCAGTAACAGTGTTACAAATCAATGAGCAAAGAAAAATGGATAGAGGGGAGAAATGTACAGAGAGAAAGAGAGAGATATGCTGGGCATGTGATTGCTGGGGTAGTGAGACTGGAGAGGTAACAGGGAAAATTGATAGTAGGAAATGAATACTAGTGAAGTGATGGGTGTCAGATTATTGTATAACTGAACCTCAATTATCAACATTTTTAACTGTATCTCAGTCATGTAATTAAAAAATTATTCTGTGTTGGTGGGATGTGGTGAAAAAGGAAATCTTATATACTGCAGGTTGAAATGTTTTCTGGTCAATCCCTGTGAAAAACAGTATGACATATTCTCAGTAAACACCAAATATTCTGCTATATGTTCTAGTGATTATATTACTGATATCTACCCCCAAGACAGAAAAACATTCATTCCAAAGAACATATGCACAACACCATTCATTGCAGTGCTAAATAAAATAGCTAAAATTTGAATCAATCTAGATGTTAATGATAGATAAGTAAATTGTGGACCATATACACAATGGGGTCTACAGAGCTGTAGGGAATGATAAAATAATAAGTTGCAAAATAGAAGTATTTGGAAGATATGTAAAATGAAGTAAGAAAATATGAATAAGGGTGCATATAACATATTTGTGGTATTTAGAATAACTCAATGATGACTGAATGTAATGACTTAAAGGTATATGTCTAGATCACTCTCATCCCCAAAACATAGCGAGAACAACAAATAAATAGAGGAATGGGGAGAGTGAAATGAGACAGATGAGAAGAAATGAGGACAGGGTTAAGGGAATTCAGCTATATCACTGATTTTAAGAAATGATAGAGCTAAATACCCACCATATAGTCAACAACACTGAAATCATGAGGCCCCAAACTTTAACAATTAAGATTAAAAAGACTTAAAGAGATGCCAGTAATTTGGCAGTCTGGGGATGAGGTTGTAGGGGAGGATACCTGGAAGCATTGCTGAAAGAAAGTTTACACTGGTGGTGGGATCAGTGCTGAAACATTGTATTTCTAAAACTGAACTATGAATAACTTTGTAAATCATATTGCTTTAATAATACTAAAAATTAAAGTAGAGAGGAGATAGCATGGAGGTAAAGCGTTTGCCTTGCATGCAGAAGGAGGGTGGTTCGAATTCTGGCATCCTATATGGTCCCCCAAGCCTGCCAGAAGTGATTTCTGAAGGTAGAACCAGAAGTAATCCCTGAGCGCTGCCGGCTGTGACCCAAAAACCAACCAACCAACCAACCAAACAACAAACAAACAAAAAAAAAACATAAAAAAATTAAGGTAGAATTTAAACAGATGCAAGTTAAGAAGGATTTTATAACTAAGAAATATAAATATAAATAACTAATTTATACATGCCAGATACATCTTGATTCATGAAAATTGAGAAACTTTATTTTATGCCAAAAAATACAACTTTACACTAAAATATCGGCATAGAATAAATAGGAAAAAGCATCGATAACAAATGAACTAGTCTCTGGAATATATATCAGTGTTAGAGGTGAGTCTAGAATATGTAAAAGAAGAATAACTGAAGCAAGATGAGATGACCATTATGTAGAGAGAAAATGTATGAGATGATGGAAGAAAGATCATATGTATTTAGCCCAGACAGAAGATATTACTAAAGTGTTTCCAATAAATAGTATCCAATCTAAAAAGGGTCTTAACTATAGTGTCCTTTTTTTAGATTATTCAGCAAGGCTATTGAGTACTCTGTATTAAGTACTATGTATTGAGTACTCAATTAAGTACTTCATACTTTGGAGAACACAGTGCCAGGACAGGGCAGGTACATAGGAAGATGCTGAGCTTCTTGCCTTATTACTATTATTCATTTAGATGTTGGCTAATATCACAAGAATATGTATGAACCTTAATATTAAAGAAGGAAAGAAATAGATAAATTTTATAGAGATTTTATAGAGAAAATTTTATAGAGAAAAACAGTATTGCATAGCCATTTTATGGTAACAGTATATTTTGTAAGCATTAATTAATTATACTTTAATCATCTACTTTAACTTTTTCTTTTATGTTAAACATAATTTCTATATAAGAGTTGATGACCAAGTGATTACAATCCTGGTAGAGTAGGTAGATGACAACAGTACTATTGGGAATGATATTGAAGACTAGTCCATGTAAATGAAGATAGCACCTGGGATATCCTTTCTTTATTATATTCCTCAAGAATTCTGGATGTGCTTAGAAAATTTTGTTACTAGATAAAAATATCAACTGACACAGCAGAAATGTCGAAAATTCTCAAACTTCACCCATTTGCAATTTGGGGATCAGTGTCAAAGAGCTCGTTTACATTGATTTTATGTGGCTCTATGCTTAAGATAAATTCATCAAATCTCTTGGTCCAACCAGAAAACTCATAAGCTGAATTCTAAATTGTCTGTCCTTTGTGTCATTTTGCAGAGACTGTCATCATTCTCCTTCTGTTCTTAAAGGGATATATGAAAAGGTCATCTTGAATGATGAATACAACCCCCAAATATCCCAGTATCATAAAAATCTTGCTATGAAAGAGATCCTCCTTAATCCGCATACCTCTTTTCCTACTAGAATGGAGGAAAGATACATAAAATATAGCTATAAGATCACAGGGTTTTATTATGTCAAAACAATTAAGGAATTAAAGAAATTTAGACTGACATTACACTCATTTTCTTCTCTCACTACTGCACTTCTCTTTTTTTATGCATCTTCATCTACAAATCTTGTCACTAAAAAGACACTCTTGTACATCTATTCAACAAACATTCTTTGGGATGTGAAACTTTTCAAACTTTCACTATATATGTGTGAAGTTTCCCAAATAAAAATTAAGCAAGTTAAAAGATAGTATTTTAGATGCCTTTATTAAACATAATCTGGTCCTTGTATTTTGTTTGTTTTAAGGAAATTCATATTTTACATGGCCTTATCTCACAATTTAAAAAGTAAAATAATATTTGATTATATATTTCAAATATGCATGAAAAGATAAAACATACCCAATCTACAACAAGCTAGACACAGATGGGACCACTTATACTAGCAGCCCAGGGGGTGCAAAGGAGGGGTGATATGGAATGCATGCTAGGGACAAAGGTGGAGGGAGGACAACATTAGTGGTGGGAATGCCCCTGTACCTAAAATACTACTGAGAAAGATTTGTAATGCACTTTGGTAAAAAATAAAAAATTATTAATAAATAAATAAAGAAAACTTTAAATATAAAAAAGGTAAAACATAATTATTATCAATGTAACCAATTTTTAGATGCCATATCTATAATATATGCAAAATATAAGTAAAACATGCATTATATGTCTTAAAATAAAAAAATACATACATATACCAATTTTATGTTTAGTTCATTCCATGAGCCAATAACAACACAAAAGATAGCTTTGCTGCCTCCTATTCTATGTAGTCAGTAGATGTATATCCTCTTCAATTAAACTTCACCTTCCTTGAGACAATAAAGCTCTTGAAGATTTTCCTTGTCATCTCTCAAGGCCATTTGAAGCATCTTCCAAAGCTATTATTAAAATTGCTGAAGATGTCCTCTGGCATCCTTTCACAGATTCAAAGCCTCATTTCCCTTTCCTGTAGACTGGTTCCTTATTTGGAAGCACTCAATAAGAAACAAGGCAGGAAGCGCAAAGGCATGCTGCCTCTCAAATGGCTGAGCAGTACTCATTCTGATGGCAAAAAGTAAATAAAATTATGCTGGTGATGAGACATCACTTACATCCATAGTCAGGAAGCAGAGAAAGTACATCCACTCTGAAACTATATAACAAGCCACATATTAATGTCCCTTTCCTTTTCAAAGGAAGGGTTAACCCCACTTAGTAACAGTCACTTATTAGAGAGAGAAGTGCATCCTAAAAAATGGACTTGTGATCCCACACTACATGGTATCTTGTTGTCTCCATATCTTCATGTTATCAGATCACAAAGCAAGACAGGAATATCACAACAGAAATTTCTGGAAAGTATTTTGAAACTCACAAACTTTATACAAATGTTTTTCCTCATAATCTTGTAATTGTGTATAAAGTGACCAGTTCTCAACAAGTATTCTTGTTTCTTTTTTAATGTTTTTTAAACTTTATTCATTTATTGATTGATTGGTTTCTGAGTCATACCCCGCGGTACTCAGGGCTTACTCGCACTCACAAATTGCCCATGACAGTCTGGGGTACAATATGGGATGCTGAGAATCGAATTTGGTCTCTCCCTGGCTGGCAGCATGCAAGGCAAATATGCCCTACAGCTGTGCTATCTCTCCAGCCCCGTTTATATATATATATATATATATATATATATATATATATATATATATATATATATTTGACTCAGATTAGGTCATTCCTTTTCCCCAAAATAAAAAACTAAAATCTCAAATAACTAAGTAACTTCTTGATATTTCCTTTGGGACCCCATAATACAACTCTCCTAAAGAGAAAAAAAAAAAATCAAGGAGGAGATGATGAAGAGAACTGTTCTCCCAGATGTGCAGCAGAATCTATCACTCTTACACACTTCTGGTTGCTGCAGAATTTCCTTTCAACCCAGGAGACAGTGACTTGCTCTTTCTTGGAAATCAGTATTCCAAAAGGGTTATGATGGAGAATAACAGAATGTTATTCTGGGGCCGGGCGGTGGCACTAGAGGTAAGGTGCCTCCCTTGCCTGCGCTAGCCTTGGACGGACCGTGGTTCGATTCCCCGGCGTCCCATATGGTCCCCCAAGCCAGGAGTGACTTCTGAGCGCATAGCCAGGAGTAACCCCTGAGCGTCACCGGGTATGGCACAAAAATAAAAAATAAAAAAACAAACAAATAAAACCAAACCAGAATGTTATTCTTTAGGGAAGTCTTTAGGTATTTGAATTTTATTCCTTTCTTTCTTCACCACCCCTTTTGTGGTGGTTCAGGAAATGTCTCTTTATTGATATCTCTTCCTGGAAACAGCGAACCAGAAGTGTTAATAGGAAGCTCTTTAACTTTTTCACAGAAGTAAACAAGTTAAAACCATTTATTGGCTTTCTTGTGAGAAATCCAAAAAATACTTTGATGTAAAGATATGAAGGGGCAGTTGGATGGAAAAAGTGGGGGTTGTAATAAATCTGACTTTTTAAGTACTAACTATTCAGAGATTTTATCCTTTACCTCTTTCTCTTTCTTCTGTCCCACCAATGAGGATGTCAAGAATAATCATGTTCCTTTATTTGACACAGTGGAAGATCCAAACCTATATAAACACCTAATCTCTTCAAGAACTTGTACCTAGGCCCTGTCTCCTAGTATTTATACATAGCTAATCTCACTCTAAGTTTTCTCAATGAAATGTGGGAAGTTTCAATTATATAAAAGCAAAGTACTTTACATTCTTTAGATGACTATGTGATATTATCAGTCTCCAGATACATTAAACATAAGAAGCTTCATCCTATCGAATAATAGTTTCTACTATAATAAAGGAAAGAATGGATAATATTAATATTAGCTATTTCTTAGTGAATAGAATCATTGGTATTCTTTATGATTATCACCATCATATTCTTTTCCACTTATTTTTTCATAATGTATTATGTAGTAAATAACAGTTTTCCCAGCCATTCTCTGTGATTCAACTCTATAACATGACTAATGACAACAACCTTAGCCAACATAGCTAACACATGGCTGGATTACAACAGAATTTTATGTTCAGAAGTAGTTAGAGTTGTTATTAAACATAATGGTTTTCAGTTTCCAGGTGTTATAATTTCTCCACATCTTCCTTTAATGGTCATTTTTTTTTGTTTTGGTGTTATGCCTGGTGGTGCTCAGGGGTTACTTCTAGCTCTGCACTCAAAAATTATGACTAGAAGGCTCAGAGGACCATATGGGTTGCCCAGGATCAAAGTCAGATTGGCTACATGCAAGGCAAATGCCCTACCCACTGTGCAATTGCTCAGGTGCCATATGATCAATTTTTTATCTGTGTGGCATTGTGTTCTTATAGGAAGCTTGGTATGATTCTTATTTTTGTAAGTTAGACTTACGTGCTAAAATGTCATATAATGTAGAGAATGTTCCATGTGCACTATGTATTTATCTTTAGAGGATAAAAGTTCCTATACAAATCCATTAACATAGCTTTTCTAGTTTCTTATTTAGTACTCATATGAATCCTTAATTATATCATGCCTAGTGGATCAGTAATGAGAATGGCATGTTTAAATCTCTCACAGCTATCTGTTTCCTTCCATATATTTTTCTAGGTTTGTTAGAAAAATCCTTACAATCTTTGCTGACCCTCCATTTGGTACATATATATTGACTAGAGTTAGTACTTCTTGGTCTATTTCTTTGATCAATAAGTAGTGTCCATGCTTGTGTCTAATTACTTTCTTTATGTTGAATACAATTTGGTGTGATATAAGTATAGTTGTTTCAGATTTTTTTCAGTGGCTTATATTATAGTTTTCCACCATTTAATTTTTGACACTGTGTCTACCCTGTATTTTAGATCTGTTTCCTATAAACATCAGTTGAATGTGTTTTGTTTTCTAATCCATTCCAATACTCTTGTGCCTTTTGATGGGACAGTTTAGTCTATTGACATTCAAATATAGACATAAAGGCTGTTGTGCCATTTTATTGTGTAGGGTTGTTGTTTCTACAATTGGTGAATTTTTTTTACGCGAGTGACTTTCATGTAGTTCATTGAGAGACATTTTGGTTAACTTAAATGTCCCCAGTCCTTTTTTGTCAAAGAATGATTTTATTCTTCCCTCCTATCTCAATGAGAAGTTTAATGGGTATTGGACTGCAGGTTGGAAGCTCTTATATTCAGTACTTTATGTCATTCAACCTTTTATTTCCTAGACCATTTTATAGGACATCTGTTGTTATTCTTATGTTGCTTTCTTTATATTTAAGGTTTTTCTTCTCCTTCACTGCTTTAAGAAGTTTGTCATTCTCTTGTTTTGTTTTGCCATTTTGATTACTATATAACTTGGTGTTGTTTTGTTTGAGTCTATTATTCTTGGTTATTTCTGTAATATTACCCCACGCACCATATTTCCAAGCCCAGATGAATGAGTCTCAAGCATAGTTGTTGTTGCATGAAATAATCTAGAAAAGGCTAATGATGAAGCTTGGATAGTCTGGCAGTCTATCTATATAGAGCAAGCTGCCTACCAGAGCTGTTTTTATTGAGTACAAAGACTACCCAGGTGGGTAAGAACAGAGTAAGAACAGATAGCTCAGGCTATCCTGAGCCTGTCCCACCCAGGTTTACATACAAGACAATCTTTGTTTTGGATGAACCCAAGTTGTAAACAAACAGAAACAAAGAAACCAGGGATGATCTTTAGTTTGGGTAAAACAAGGTATAACCTGAGGGGGAGGGGGAGAGAGAGAGAGAGAGAGAGAGAGAGAGAGAGAGAGAGAGAGAGAGAGAGAGAGAGAGAGAGAGAGAGAGAGAGAGAGATATGATGGGGAGTTCTCTTCTATTATTTGTTTTTTTCCTTGGCCCTATTTTTGCTTCTGGTATTTTTATAATTTGAAGATTATTCGTCTGTCTTTGTTTATTAAGTATTTTCCTTTTGTTTTCTTCCATGCTTTTGTGTCTCTTGTTTTTCAACTTCCTTACCAATGCTGGCTTGTAGTCTGTCTTCAAGTTCATCTATATGGTTTTTTCCACTGTATATGGTTCTGCCACTGTGACTTACGAGTATATACTTTAATTCCTTCAATTTCATTTGTCTGGATACTCTCATCCTCTGAAAAATGTTCTGCTTTGAGTTGATTAAATTTCTCATGTATTGATTGCTTAATTTCACTGGTTATTATTTCCTTAATTTCTGTTGCCTGTGCATTTAGTGTTAATTTTAGGTTCTCCTTGATCAGGTTCAAGTGTTTTGATGACCTGGCAAATTTGCCTAGGTTTCTCTCCTATTAACAACTGCAGTTGAGTTCCTTAGTTTCCCCCATTATCCTGTGAGTTTTGTGACTGTTGATGATAGACTTTTACATTCCTAGTTACTTGAGAAGTGATATGTTGAACTGTTTCTACAAAATGGCAATACATAACTTATCTGCTTTACAAGTTATTTTTCTTAACATGATAAATTATTTGAGTATGCTGACAAAATTGTTAAATAGTTAATCTGCTAAATTAAGTGATCTTTGAGACTGTATACTGTTTGAGAAATAGGAGTGCCACATTTCACCTGTCCACAGAAAGGGGAGGTATTTAAGAATGTATACACGTGGTCATACTAATATCCATGAGGATTTTGGGTTAGAGGGAAGAGGCATTCCGACCTGTCCAATTTCTGACCAAAGTGTTTTGGAGGGGTGGTACTGATAAGAAAACTTTTCTCCAGTTTTTTGTATGTGCCTGGCATGCGCAATTTTAGTGCAATATATGCTGATCCTATCCATGGAATAATAAAACTGGGTTGAGAAAGTATATGAACATTAGATCCAATCAATTTATGACCAAGAAGCTTAGGTGGGTAGGCATCACTGATAAGGAATTTGGTATTCTCAGTTTTCTTGTTGTGGCTGGGTTAGGTATTTTCAGCTCTAGTAGGGCAGATATGTTTCATTTAAATTTTTGTCAAAAACATCAAGTACCTTAGGAAGGAATGTAACAAATGAAGGAGAGACCTATGCCACAAAAACTTCAAACCACTTAAAAAAAGAAATTAAAGGACTAAGGAAATGGAAAAATATTCCATGATCATGCATTCAAAGAATCAATTTATCAAAATGACCATCTTACCTGAACATATAAATTCAATGTATTCCAAATCCAGGCAACATTCTTTAAGAATTAGAATAATAAATTATAATGTTCGTGTGGAATCATAAATGACTCTTGATAGCCAAAACTATACTGAAAAATAAGAAACTGGAAGGCATCTCATTTTTTTTTTTCTTGGTTTTTCGGCCACACCCATTTGATGCTCAGGGATTACTCCTGGCTAATCGCTCAGAAATTGCCCCTGGCTTGAGGGGACCATATGGAACGCCAAGGGAGGGATTGAATCACGGTCCTTTCTCGGCTAGCACTTGCAAGGCAGACACCTTACCTCTAGCGCCACCTCACCTGCCCCAGGCATCTCATTATTTAACTTGGACTGCATTACAAAGCCATAGTGATCAAAATAGTATGATAAAGATTTTCTGACCAGTGGTTCAGAATAGAATGTCTAACAACAAACTCCCAACTATATAGTCAACTAATCTTTGACAAAGGAGTCAAGAACACAAAATGGAATAAAGGCAGCCTCTTCAACAAATGGTGTTGGGAAAATTGGATAACCGTATGTAGAAATTAAAGTTGTATTCATATTAAGAATTTACACAGTATTGATTCAAATGGATCATAGATCTTGAGATCAGAACTGAATATATACATTGAGATAAACAGATGCACAAGACCTTGAGGTCAAAGAAGTTGTCAATTATATGAAGCCATTAGCAAAGGCTACAGAATCAAAACTAAAAAAATATGGAACTACATCAAATGAAAACTGTTCTGGCTTTATTTTTAATTTCATTTTTGGTTTTTGTTTTGTTTGGGGGTCAACCCAGTGGTGCTCAGGGGTTACTCCTAGATCTGCACTCAGAAATTGCTCCTGGCAGGTACAAGGGACCATATGGGATACCCAGATTCAAGCACCATGTGTTCTGGATTGGCTGCATGCAATGCAAACACCCTACTGCTGTCTATCTCTCTGGCCCAAATAAAAAAATTTTCTCTATTGCAAAAGAAACATGGGCTAAACTTAAAAGATAGCTGAGTGAGAGAAAATATTTTAAAATGTGGAGATAAAATGAACAGACATATTTTTTTTTTAATTTTATTGTGGCCAAAGTGAGTTACAAATTTTTCACAGTAATATTTAAGGTACATAGTACTTTATATTTTACTAAGAAAAATAGTAACAAAACTCATAGAATGTTAGTTTGACCCTGGACATATTAACAAAACTAGTGTCCTAGCCACTATATTATCTTTCTGGTCCCAGGAGCTGGGAGATTTTAATGCCTCTTATTTCTGTCTAGCTAAACTGTAAACTTGTTTACAGAACTCAGTATTTCAAAGGCCCCCTTTTTTTTTCATGGGGTCCAATAGGCTTCAGGTCCTATGTTAATGCCTATTCACTCTGTACTGTAACAGGAACCTCTGTCACAGTGTGTTTTTTGTTTTCTTTTCTTTTGGTTTGGTTTTTGTTTTGAAGTTATACTCAGCAGTGCTCATGGGTTACTCCTGGTTCTGAACTCAGAAATTAATCCTGGAAGGTTTGAAGGACCATATAGAATACGGGAAATCAAACTGGGTAGGCTGCATGCAAGGCAAAAGCCCTATCTGCTGTGCTGTCTCTCCAGCCTAAGTCTCTGTGTTTCATACAATATAACTTATACTCATATAAAAATGTCTATTGCATGTGCGCTTGCTTATATGGCAGCTCATTCCACATAAATATCTGGGTACCCCTGCTCCTTCTTCCACCCTGAGGCTTCTGATTCTTCTAGGGTCTGAGAAGCTTCTCTGTTCAATAGCTGGCAAAAAGCAAAGCAAAGGGGGAAATATTGTTTGCTTCTTATCCATACAGGGATACACAAAAGGGGCACACAATACTCTGGTCAAACTCTGTTCATGAAGATCAATGACATGACCATACTAGCTACCAGGCAATTGGGGTTCATATTCTCTGGCTGAGAAATCACTTTTAGCAACAAGCTGGCACTTTACTTTAACTAACTAAACTCATTGTGCTAATTATTTAAATATATTAACTATATTTAAATATATGGTAATATATTTAACATATATTAAATAACTGATATATAACTAAAATAGTACTATGTTGCATTATGTCAAGTATTCTAAAATAAAACTGGGAATAAAGAATAAGAATAAGATGAATTTTATAGTCCAGTATCAATTACCTGAGCATCAAATTATATGCTATTAAAATTAAAAATGTATAACTTGTATATCAAACTTCAGAAAAATATGATTAACTTTCTACCCTCTTGCATGCCGAAGTGTGGTATAATTTAAGGTTGAGATAAAGATAGCTGCATATTGGCTCGAGAGATTGCTCAACACAGGTAAGACATTAAATGTAGGAGGCTTTGTTTCCATCTGGATACATATAAATAACATGTATCCCTAGATAGATAGATAGATAGATAGATAGATAGATAGATAGATAGATAGATAGATGTGTATATATGTATATAGATATATGTGTCCCTATAGATACCTATATAGATATTGGTAGTACTATTAGGTATAATGACCACTAACAACAACCATACAATAATAGTTTTAACCTTTTTAGTTGTAAAAATTTTCTCTTTTATTTATTTAAAAAAACATATGGATGAAAGAAGTGGGATGGAGCCTTATTGGCAAGAGATAGATTGCGTTGCTTTGTATTTTCTCAATTTTGCTAAGTTTTACTTGTCTCCCAGAACTTTCTTATCTTATTTTACATCATTGCTAAAAATTATACAATGTTTGGAAGGGAAAGTTAAGTGGTAGCATCTCTCATGTTTTGAAAAGTGATTCTAGGGACCCAATGCAGTCATAGGTATAGTTGCTGATCAATCCATCCAAGCTGATAGATTTTACTAACTCAGTAGATTTGCTCCTGAGTATTTTTGAGACCTTAAATTTTGTCTTTGAAATGAAGGTGCTAAATTCTATATTCACTTATCTCATGAACATTACCATAATTACAATAATTAAGAGCTAGTTATGAGTTTTATGTTTTGCTCTCTTTCAGCTCATGGCTCATATATTCCTGTAAGCTGTTATTATAGTTGAACTTTCTTAACTTTAGCTCAACCCCAGGTGACACAGCTTTACTCAGGCTTTGTCACAATCTCCCAAAATGGTGTAAGGTTTGAACGCTGTTAAAATCTTCCCAGAGTCAATTTATTATTCTGATTGATACTTTATGGTTTTGATTTTTGTTAAAATATGTAATGTATTTAATCAGATTTTTATGAAGAATATTTTGTTATAATCCATGGTCAAATTGTCTATAGTTAAGTAGCAACTGCTCCCTGGGATAGAGTAAGTAGTTTACAGTTTGCTGCAGCCCCTATCTGGACTCTTCATTTCTCTGTAGTTTAGACTGCTCACCCAAAATATTTGGCATTGTGAGACCTAAAGAGAATGTGTTCTTAAAGGAATACATTATACCGGGAGGCTGGGGGTGGGGAACTGGAGATATAGCACAGTGGTAAAGCATTTGCCTTGCATGCAGAAGGACGGTGGTTTGAATCCCGGCATCCCATATTATATGGTCCCCCGAGCCTACTGGGGGCGATTTCTGAGCGCAGAGCCAGGAGTAACCACTGAGCACTGCTGGGTGTGACTCCGAAAACAAACAAACAAACAAAAAAAGAAATATACCTGGGGCTGGAGAGATAGCACAGCAAGTAGGGTGCTTGCCTTGTATGTGACTAACTTGGGTTCAATTCCTGATGCTCCAAATGGTCCCTGAATTCTCCAGAAAGAGTTATTACTGAGTCCAGAGCCAGCAGTAAGACGTGAGCATAGCTTGGTGTGATTCAGACACAAAATAAAGCTAGATATGGTTCTTAGACCCTGGACATGATGCTTTTATTATTGTATAATATGGGCCAATATGAATTGTTTAGCATCTCATTAAAATAACAGCTTACTCCTTACTAAAAGTTCCATACCTTTTTTGAAAAAATTTTTATGAAGACCATTGTGAATTACAAGTCCTTCATAGATGTATTTCAGGTATATAGTGATGGTGAATAAGGCCCATTCCCACTGCCAGTGTTGACCTTCTCCACCAGAGTTCCCAGCATGCATCCCAAATCCCCACCCTTAGCCCCTTGGCCAACCAGTGTAACAGGTCCATTTTGTTCTTAACTTATTGTAGTTTGGGTCTCTTGATTCTATTGTCATTGACTTTGGCTTAGCTATTTAGCTTTGAACTTTCTTTTTTCACTCAATACATCTGAGACCACTTGGCTCCTGGGCCCATTAATTTTTTTTTTCTGTTCTCTAAATGTTTTATTCTTAGCACTGAATATACCTCTCTTATTTGATAAACACAAATTCGGGTACTTCCCCAAGACTGAAATCATAACGGGATTAAGTTTTTCCACAAACTGTTGAGTGGGAAGAAACTAGAGACAATACACAGTTAAAAACTTGAGATAATACACATTTGAGAAAAGATAAGACTTTTTTACTCCACTGGTTAGGTTTCTGGAAATTATTCTGGACTCGGAAATAGAACTGTGGGAGTTAAGAAGTAAAATCCCTCCACCATATTCAACAAGAGAAGTCTGTAGTATGTTGGTTTTCTGTTGACTCTAACTAGGACTTGTAGGGTATTGTTTAACACTGTCCTTAAAGAGATGATTAAATTCAAGTTCAAGAGTCCTAACCAACAACCAGCTTAAGTGTTGCAAGATCCTAGGGTTTTACTCATACAGACACGATCTCAAGTAGCAGTTGAGTAGTTGTGTCAAGAGAACTCAAATGATAATCCAAGGCAAGATAGTAGTAGGTGTCAGTTTTATAGACCTCGTCTTTGTGACTAAACACAAAAAGAGTGAAAGAGGATGCTGTTAATTAACTCTGTGTTGTACAAGGATAATTTGAAGTTCTATACTATGACCTAAGTGAATAAATAAGATACATCCAGAACTTATTTCTCTATATAGCTGGCAGCTTTTCTTTTTCTTAAAAAGAGGCACTTTCTTCTCTTTAAATCCACTTATGCCAAAACTAAATGCTATTAACAGAAGCTGTGTGATATGCATCTCAGGTTTTTATGGGGAGCTTTTCATTTTGTCACATACAGTTTAAGCTACCCGCCTAATTAACTATAATTAATGAATCACCATTTATCCTGAGGCAAACCAGGTTTTCTTGTTTAATAGGTGTTCAGTGCATGGCATTCAAATTCATGACCTGGACCTCAAATTAATGGGTTGTCCATTAAGAATGGATGAGTGGCTTTGAAGACAGCATTTATTGGTTGTCAACAGACTACACAATTGTTTCTTGCACTTCTTGGTGGTGCTTTTGGAAGAATCAGAGTGGAAAGATGCTGTAAAGGGAATGTTAGGGATACCTAGTGTCAGATAATTTTTCATTAAGGAAAAGTTTTGCTCTTGTTGAAGTATAGTCTAGGAGGTAATATTTAGTTCTGACCTGTGAGAGAAAGTTATCTCAGCAGTATCATTTTCTTATTTTCTGCATCATAAAGAATTATATCTAGTGAGAATTTTTGCCATTTCCAAAGAGGGGCTTTTATCCTGCATCCAGTACCTGAAGTTATCTTGTTAAGCCAAAGCTAAAGGAACTCTATTCCCAAATCACTTAGTGAAAATTTAGTGGGTATCTGTTATATGTGTTGAAATCTCAAACTATTTAGAAAGTAATGCCAAGAAATTTATGTTACATGCAAGTATAAAGGTTTATCTATGTTGACCAGCTTCTCAAAGGGGGCTCAAATTTGCTGACTTGATGACTTACTATTTCTTCTATTTCTCCAATAGTCATAAAGGGAACCCTTTCATGAGAGAAAGTGGTGATCTGGGCAGATACTATAGAAGCTGAGCTTCCTACTAGAATTCAAATAATACAAGAATCAGAGATTGACATGCGGTAGCTGGACCAGTAGAATTAATGTCTCAAAGTAACCTTGAAAAGAGAGGTTTACAGGTGAGTTTTACTAGAACTGACCTGGGAATGTAAAAAAAAATAATATAGTCAGGACAAGGAGAAAAGAACACTGTTTATTGAAAATGGAACCTTTTATTAAAAATGAGCATGAATAGTCACTGGGTTATTGCCCCCCCAGCATCTGCAGTCTTTATTGGGTTATGTGGAAGTTATGGTTACTTTGAATGTGAGTCCTCCTTTCCGACTTGACTATCACAGTTCATTCTTTCTGTTCAGTGCTATAGTGATGTCTTACAATTTTTATGCACATATATAGGTTCTATCACATGAAAACCCTAGTCATGGGCATACTACTGACCTTCAACATGTCCTCTCATAGCTCATGGTTCCTGGATATCTGGCTTAACCTTAATTTTGTCAAGTGCTTAAAAGAGATTTACAATATATTTTCTTTCATTATACCAAATAATTTTACATTTATTCCATCATGAATATCCTTCAAACAGTATCAACTCCAGTCCCCAGAAAAATTTCACTATATATTCTTATGAAAGGCTCACAAAAATATCATGAGGTAAATTATATCTGATTTAGAATGTATCAAGAGCCCCAAAGAGGTTAACTGGTCTGCTCAAGATCACACAACAAAATAATACATATATGTATCATCTATAAATGAATTTTGGTGCAGAGAATAGATGTTCTTATAAATTATACAGGATTGAACATTGGAGTGATTTCATTTCCTCTCCCAGATAGTGAAAATGAGAACACTGCTTTAAGTAACACTATGTTCTTTCAAAGTTACTCACTGCCTGTAAGGTGAGAAGCCTGCAGAATTCATGGGAGTAGATACAAAATAGAATCATGCAATTATTTATTATAAAAGAATAGAAAATAGTACTAGAAAAGCTTACTTATTTTGAAGATATTTCCCAGACATCCAATATTCAAACTTTTTAGAATTTGTTTTCCTCTTTTAGAAAAGTAAATCTGACTTAGTAAAATGATCTTTTTGTACTATAATGCCAGCATGCATTCTTTTGTGATTAATTGCTCACTCATACATCAAATATTTAAGAAGCATTTGCTTTGAGACACTCACTATCCCAAGGGTTGCCTACCATCTATCTTTGAGAAATATTCTGAAATCACAGGCAACTTAATTCTCCTACTAACTTTTAGGAATAAAATGGCTTAAATTAAGATTCCATCAGAGGGCCCGAAACAGAATTGGGGGAAAGACATGTGTCAACTATGAAGGTGCACATTGCTAGAGCATGCAGATATAGAATTTTTATCTTTTGGGGGGGTGGTTGAGTCACACCTGGCAGCACTCAAGGGCACTCCTGGCTCTATGCTCAGAAATCACTCCTAACAGATTCTGAGGACCAAATTCTGCATTCTGTCCCCAATTTCTCATAACCTTGATATAAACTGAGTGATGTGTGTCAAAAGATAATCCATCCATGATTTGATCATTGAAACTTAATCTAGAACCTGAGTGCAATAGTGGAGAGTTTCAGAGAAACTCTTTTACTTTCTTTTTCCTTTCTTTTTCTTCTTTCTTTCTTTCTTTCTTTCTTTCTTTCTTTCTTTCTTTCTTTCTTTCTTTCTTTCTTTCTTTCTTTCTTTCTTTCTTTCTTTCTTTCTTTCTTTCTTTCTTTCTTCTTTCTTTCTTTCTTTCTTTCTTTCTTTCTTTCTTTCTTTCTTTCTTTCTTTCTTTCTTTCTTTCTTTCTTTCTTTCTTTCTTTCTTTCTTTCTTTCTTTCTTTCTTTCTTTCTTTCTTTCTTTCTTTCTTTTCTTTCTTTCTTTCTTTCTTTCTTTCTTTCTTCCTTTCTTTCTTCCTTCCTTTCTTTTTTGGTGTGTGGCTTCACTCTGTTATTCCTCTTTCCCTGACACAAATTTAAATTTATAATTTTTCTAATATGGGTACAAAAGGCATAACAAATGGTTCTAACTACTAAAGTTATTCAGTTAACATAGTTTACTTTTTTGGTAGACTTTTATGACCAAACATGTCAGTGAATTTTTCTTAAAACAACAACAACAACAACAACAAATTTCCATCTTCTTCAGTGAATTTCTGCTACCACTATTTTCTATTGTGTCTCTGATTTGAAGACATGAACTTGGAAAGAAATCACTATCTTGTTTACTGTTAAGCAGATAGTGCTTGATGGTCATAAAATATTAAAACACTTGTTGAATGAATAAATGAATAAAATGTCTAAGATGGAACATGAATGACTATTGGCAAGATATTATGCTAAAGAATTTACATGTATCACATTAATTTGTAACAGCCTTATGATTGAAATTATTAACTTTTGTGTCATGCATGTTTTATAGAAACAAGATCAAGACTTTGTAAGATCTTTTAAAGTGTCAATATCATGTGTATGCATTGAAGCAGTCCTCAAAACTTTCATTATAATGAAAGTCTTTATAATATAAGTTTAAAACACTTTCTTTTTTTTTTTTTTTTTTTTTTTTTTTTTTTTGGTTTTTGGGCCACACCCGGTGACGCTCAGGGGTTACTCCTGGCTATGCGCTCAGAAGTCGCTCCTGGCTTGGGGGACCATATGGGATGCCGGGGGATCGAACCGCGGTCCGTCCTAGGCTAGCGCAGGTAAGGCAGGCACCTTACCTTTAGCGCCACCGCCCGGCCCCTAAAACACTTTCTTCTTTTGTTTAACTATCTTCTAACATTAAAATGACAGTAGTAATAATCAGGATTGTAAAAGCTATATGTATTAATTATGATGATCTTATTATTGTGCAATAATTACTTATAAAAATAATTTTGTTGGGTCAAAGAGAGGCATTAAAACACTTGCTTTGGTTGGTGCCACTGCCAATTCAATCCCTAGCACTTTTAGTCCCCAAAATACAGAGCCAGGAATAAACGCTAAGCATTTCCAGGTATGGCAAAAAAAAAGTATTTTGTTTGCTTCTACCAATAATTATCAGTTTCCATTTTACAGATGAAAAATTAAGGCTTGGAGTTTGTCATCTAATATCTCATTAGTACTTCAGGTTTATTATAAATTAAGAATAGTCTGTCAAAATTCTTATAACTTTTTTCTCTTCCAGATTTGAATTTTGTGCTCAGATCTTTGTAATAGTATTTTGAGAAGAGTTGCTTGCACCTCACATATTAAAGCTGCTCTATTTCAGCAGGGATGCTATTTCCAACAATTATTTTTCATTTCTCTCTGCAAAGTAAGCATCCATTACAAATTACATTAATTTTGAATTCCTGTTGCTTTCTAACTCTCTCTAAGGTCAATGATTGAAAACAACAAATGAAACTTTGATCATTGGTTTTTATGACAGGGAGCCTGGCTTCTAAAGATCCTTGATTGTTGATGACAAGCCCATATCTTCCAGTAACCTTGGCTTCCTGAGGATGTGTGATGACTCAGATCAAGCAAAGGCAATCAGTAAAGGTTGGGAATGTATTAACATCTAATGGTTGCCGTAACAAATGACTACAGACTTTGAGGATTACAACAACAGAAATTAATTCACACATTTCTGAAAATCAGAAGCCAGCGTCCGTGCTTCTTTTTGCTTCTGGAAAATAGAGATGTTCTTTGGTTTGTAAACAACTGTGATCTCTTCTTGTGCCTTCACATCACCCACCCTCCTCTTCTATTACAAAGGTACTTGCTCTTGGATTTAGAGAAAAGTACTTGCTCTTGGATTTAGAGACTGTCAAGGTAACCTACCCAGACAAATAGTCTTCTCGGAATTCTAAACATAATTACATCTAGAGAATAAAAGAGGGCATTTTATCATATAAAACCACTTTGCAAATACTGGGGTAAAATCTAGGTCAGATTATTGGAAGGATTACTATTAAAATCACATATAGTCCATAAAAAATCTCTGTATTAGAGCCAGATTCCAACATGACGATGGCAAAAATTTGTTGTTTATTGTTAGAGTTACAGGGATCTCAGCTTTTAAATAATTTAGTTGTGACTTCCTTTTTACAAATGCTCCATGAGTGTTTACTGTGCCCTGCAAGACTGAGAGTTCACAAGTAAGATAAAATGATAAGGAAAACACATAACTAGTGATCCCAAGTGGCATATTATTTATAACAGGTCTCTACACATATATGCTGTAATATGTTGGTTGGTCTAAAACTCTACAGTTTATATGTCATGTAACAAAGACTTGAACCCAGAATTTCTGTAAAGGTCACAGGCTGAAAATAAGTTTGTCCTTGTAGAAAGAAGAGCCTTATGTTTTTAATGTCATTTCTTTGAATTTTCAGAAACACTTATTAGTCCCAAAGAGCAGCCTAAAAAGATTCTACAGACTAGCGGTTTTTAATGTTACTAGCTGGGCATCATCAATCTTCCTTTGCTTCTTTTCTTTTCTGAGTCAGGAGACACTAGATTTGGAAAGTTGGGGTTTTTTGCTGGGAAATTTTCTGATAGATGTGTCAGTAAAGCAAAGTTCTAGGCCACAGATTGGTGTAATATTATACATGTGTTAGAGTGTGTGTGTGTATGTATATTTGTATCAATCACACCCAATGTTGCTCAGAGGCTACTTATTCCCAGATTAGTGCTCCAGATATTCATTCTTTTTGTTTTTTTAGAGCATTGTTTGTATGAAGTAAATAGTATGTGGCCATGAAATAATGTAAGCTTGAAATAGAATTCTATCTCCTCCCTTCCTAATTCTCAAATTTACAACCTTAATACAGAAAAATTGTACATAAACATATTCAGAGAACACAAGCAATAAAGTAGCTAAAATGATTTATTGGAGGGGCAGGAGAGAAAGCACAACAGTAGGGTGTTTGCCTTGCAAGCAGCCAATCCAGGACGAACAGTGTTTTGAATCCCGGCATCCCATATGGTACCCTTCATGCCTGCCAGGAGTGATTTCTGAGCACCAAGCCGGAGTAACCCCTGAGCCCCCACTGATTGTGACCCAAAAAACAAACAAACAAAAAAACCCTCATTGGAAATGTCCTTAGATTTACATTAAAATAGATAATATCCTACTGGTTCAACCTTTTTGGATATGAAAACTTCATATGAAAACAATATGAAAACTTCTTTTTAAACAAAATAATAAATTTATTTAAATACCATGATTACAAACATGATTGTAGTTGGTTTCAGCCATAAAAAGAACACGCCCTTCACCAGTTTAAAGGAGAAAACACTACATCCATCAACTTATTTTTACATTGTCCTTTATCCTTTACTTGTGGTATAATATGATGACTTGGTTTACTTGTAACTTGTGGGAAGTGAGCCCTCGGAAGTATTTCTCAACCCATTCTCCCATTCCACAGCATTTATTTTTTGTGGGGATCTCCTGTGCTGTTTTAGGCAGGAATTATTAAATGCATTTCTACGAAGAGTAATAATTTACATCTAATTTAGTTTTTAATAAATTAAATTTAATAAGAAATAGGAGTTTAATTTTACCAGTTGGTCAAAGTCTCCCCCAAACTTCTAATGAGACAGGAAGTCAATGGAAAACTTTTAGCAATTTTTACTTGACAACTTGTAAGCAATAATACATCCTCAGAGATCCTCTGAAATAATGTCCATAAAACACACAGTACAATGTCTGCTACCTAGTTGCCATAGAATATATGTTATATGCAGGCATTATAAAACCTATGTTCATACCTTTGCATTACAATAAACATACAACAAAATTTTAACAAAAAAGTTAAAATTGACTTTAGAGTTTCAGTTTGAGTTCTGTCTGTCTCTTGATCTAGGTATATTTACTTTGTAGAAATCAACAAGCCTTAAATATATACACAGAAAAATCTTGTATGCTTCTTAAAATTCGATAAAAGATGTTTGCATGCAGCTGACCCTGGTTTAATCACCAAGCATCTCATATGATTCACTGAGTCATACCAGGAGTAATTTCACAGCTCAAAGTCAGGACTAAGCCCTGAGCATCACCAGGTGTGGCCAAAAAAAAAAAAAAACAACACATTTTAATGGTTTTATCTGCTTTTTTAAAATAGAAGTTTCTGCTAATACACGATATCTGTTTCATTAGCACAGTCACTGATGTGTAAGCTGTCTCGTCTAGATTTTATCTTTGTCAATGACACTGTTTTCACTTGGGAATTGTCTTAACTACTTGATACCTAAGATTAGGCCATTGTAAATCTATTACCAATGGGATCAGAATCCTTTCCTATCTTTGTGCCTGAAGATTTTAGCTAATGTTTTCATTAATGATGTGTTTTTAAAGTTTGCAGCTCACTTGAATTTTAGTTGAATGTGCCCATAAACATATTATCTAATTCTTTTTTCAGTTTTGATAGAAATTGGAAAATCTCAGTTTGGTTTATAAGGCAATAGAGGTCATCTTTCATTCTATAGGTTTGATCTTAATAAACCATCAAATATAACAGAAGTTTTCAATTTTTCATTTATTTCTCACTTGCCCCTTTCTTCATTCATGCTACAAAAGGGTGTTGAATATGTCAAGCACTAGTTCCTAAAACCAGTGAAGCAAATCAGATGAAAACTTTGGCTTCATGTAAAATTTGGTTAAGAAAAATTAAAAAAAATTTTTTTTCATGTTAAACCAATTATAAATAAGCCAGTGATTTCCGACATTAATGGGTTGGCTTTAATAGTTAGAAGCACTTTTAAATACTTATTTATTAAAATGTATAGTATCAAGATATAGCAAGAAAACTTGTATGTTTCTTTTTAAAATAATTTTAATAAGACAAAAGTACATATATATTATTTGCTTTGTTTTGAGACCACACTCAGGGGTAATCAGGCCTTACTTCTGGTTCTACACCCGGGGATCACATCTGATCAGTTCAGGAATCAATCCAGATCAGTGGCTGCAAGGCAGATGCCCTATCCATTATGCTATCTACCCCCCCCCCAAGTAAGTATAGATGTTGTGTATGTAAATATTTTATGGGATTATTATGTTACTGACTCTATCCTGATTGGTGATTGTACCCTACCCTAGGGTGTGACCTGGCATTCTGCCCCCACCCTAGCTAGGTTGGTACCTGATTCTGTTTCCACCATTGGGTGGTATCTGATCCCACCATTGGGTGGTACTTGATTCTGGGGGATAAAAACAAGGGTCTGTGGAAGGTAAGGGTTGGTTGGCTGGAACTGAGGCTGAGACTTTGGACTTCAGTCTTGTCCACCGAATAAAGCTAATATTTCCACAAGCCTGACTGTCTACGAGCTGTTTACCTGCCATTTCACCTCAGAACCATAGGCTGGACAGGGTGGCAGACGTGTGCTCTGAGCTGGAGGGGAAAGACCTCATCCTCCATCCCTCCATCAGTCAACCTCTTCAGGGGCTGACTTGCAACATATAGATATTTTTAAAAAATTACATTAGTATAAATAATAAGGAACAGAAGGCAAGAAAAGGGGGGAGGTGAAAAAGAGGAATAAATAGATATGTTTGTTAAGAAAAACCTAGTAAGGCCTCTGAAAAGCACGTTATTAAGCCCAAATATTTCCTGTTGTTCTCATTGGTCTATAAGTTGGCGGGCGTCCACAGATCTGATGTCTGCATTGAGTTCACTTCTTCATGACAAAGTGCTCTTTGCACTGGGTAAAATTTCTTGCCAGTCATGAACTTCAGGATGTTTGTGAAAGTTTCCTTATTGTGTATATTTATTTTAAATGAAATATTTTTAAATACTTTATCTATTATAGATTAAAATGTCTAATGAATGGATAATAAAGGTGTGATACACACAATGGAATACTATGCAGCTAAAAGGAAATAAAATTATGCAGTTTGCTTGCACCCTATTTAACTGCAAGATATGTTGAGTGAATTAAGCCAGAAAAGAAGACAAATACACTATGGGCTCACTTATCTGTGGTATATAGAATAACTGAATGATGAAATGAAGTGTATGAGGGGATGCTTAGATCATCCTTGACACAAGAGCTTAGAGGACAGAAAGGATAAGAAATCAAGGCAGAAAAGAAGAAGATGAGAAAGTTAAGTTATGAGGAATGGGGGTGGGGTCTTCAGTTGTATTGATGATGTGAGGGAAGATATATATATCCAAAATGCAGACTCAACAACACGGAAAACATTAGATCTAAGTCGCAACTACAAAATCTTACACTATACCTGTCAAGAGGGGAGGGGGCAAGAGGGCTGAGGTCTGAGGTTATTGAACATGGGAGCATTGATGATGAGATTTGACACTGGTAGTAATATTTGTGCTGAAATAGTAAATGCCTAAAATTCAATAATCAGTAACTTTGTAAATCAAGCTTTTTGAATTAAATAAAATGATTGACATCAGTAAGTAAGCAAGCTTGGGTACTTTTGTAACATTTGGAAAATATTATTATTTTATTTCTTAAATTAGAGTTTTTCTTTAAATGGAGAAAATATATAATTTACCATGTAAATATAAATGGTCCCGAGTTATAAGGCATTGAATTCTGAAGATAGGTAAAATGCTTTTTTTTTTTCATTCAAGAAGAGACAAATGACAGGATAAAAATGCAAGCTCTATTTCTGTGAGTAGCTGAATAGGTAGAAATGACCCCAAACAAATAAAAAAAATTTAAAAAAAAGTTACTGTGCCTTCACCACTACTAAATCCTTAAGATCTCCCTCCCATCACTGACCTTCACTTCTTAATAAGATTAACTCAGCCAAAAAAATTGACTTTGTGATTTCAATACAAGGTAACAACTGTTGTTATGTCTCACCGATGACATTTTTTATGGGAGAAGGGAGGATTGTTGATATAAACAAGCAGCAAATTTTATTTTAAAATTCAAATTAGGTTTAAGTGTCAACTTATATTTATGGTCTTCAATGAACAGAATGTTGCCTTTGTGATTTATTTTGCTCTGTAATCACACACACACACACACAAAAGACTCTGGAATACCTTATGCTGTTAAAGAAATTCATGGACTGCAAAATGAATTGTTCATTTGTAGAATAAGTTGTAGCTGAAAGTGACTGAAAGTGTCTTTGTTCCAGTAAATCAGAATTGGATCCACCTAAAGTAATATCTTCATTAGTTTACCTTTTTAGCTTTCACTCAAACCTTATTTACTCTCTGTATGATTTTTGGAGGTGGAATTAATTTCCTCTGGATCTCAGTATTCTTGTCTGGAAACAAGAATTCAAGGATTTCTTATTGGTTTAAAACTATTCATTCTGTTGGCATGCCCTTGAAGAATGTCTGGGTGTTACTAGGACCCTTCAAACACTCATTGGTGTACCCAGATTTAATAAGGTTCAGAGTACCACAATAATTTATCAATTGTTCTGTGATGTTGAATCAATGACTGTCAGGCATTGTTGACTGTGGAGAAAGTAAGGTAGTTGCAACACCTACTTTTCCCCATCCAATAAATCTTTCACTGTGAGAGTGCCTAAGAATGACATTTCCCATAGTATAAATTTGAAGTATCTTTAAAGTAAATTTAAAAAAAAATAATGACAAACTTTGTCATTTTTGTTTTAGATTCACACCCAGAAGTCTCAGGGATCACTCCCAGAAGTGTTCAGGAAATCAGATTTAGTACCTGGGATCAAACCAAGGTCAGCCTTGTGCAAGGTAAGCAGCCCTTTTCTCTGTCCTTGGCATTATATTAAACATAATAAATTACTTCTTACAAATATAAACTTCCAATTAGAATATATTAGTACCTTGTAAGTTTATAAAATGGAAATTCAGAGTCTCAGCAATGAGGAATAATAGTTCTTTGCACATTTAATAAATCACATAATACCAGAAAATAAAGGTCAGAATGATAGTACAGGGGGTACTATTCTTACCTAGCATGTGGCTGAGCCAGTTTCAATCCCCAGCATCCTATATGGTTCCCTGAGCCCTTCCAGGGATGATCCTTGAGCACAGTCAAGAGTAAATATTAAATACTGATGGCTATGGCCCAAAACCTAAAACACAAGCTAACAAGCAAACAACCCAAACCTAAATAATTAAAAGATTCTGACTGGGGAAAGTATCAGAAATTAAAGAATAAATATTGAACTTAGATATAGTTTGAAAACCAGCAGAATTAATAGTGAGAAATCTTATATGTAGATCACTTTACTGGGGAAATTTATGGGATTTGAGATAAACTTAGGAGCTCTGGTAAAGTTCTGTTTATCTGTAAAGTGCATACTCACTTTGTAAAAATGTGTTGCATTCTATTTTTATAATTTTAACTCTCCTGTTGATGTGCCTACTAATTGATATATAAATTAAAAAGTATACAGGGTAAGATGCCCTAAAGTAAATACTAACCCAAAACAATAATGTTATCTGTGCCAGTAGTTTGTGGGCACAATATATCAATTAATTATCATGACACTATTAGAATTCTATTATTATTCTTGATAACTAGTGAAATAACCACAATAAATCAATTTGCTCATCGTCTATGCAGATATTGATAGAAAGAGGTTTCCAGATGCAACTTTGCTTGCATAATACATTCTGATTTAGGGAAGAATATTCTTGTAAGGGACTCCATTGTATCTGGGGTAAATTATTTTTATTCTAGAGTCTTAGTTTTATCTAACTAAGATAAGACTTGGCTTTCATACTTTTGTTCTATCTGGAATGTTGATTGATGAGTTCCTCTAACTCCTTTTTCGTTCTTGTCTCCCCTTACCTCAAAAATAATCCCCTCAAAACACACATACACCTCAAAACCAAAACCCGAATTCCCCCATAACTTAGTAAGTATTCGCATACATATGCATAAAACTTTACCCTAAAGTACAATTGTGGGACTCTTCTTTGTCCTAGGTCAGTGGAGAGCTACATTTGTAAGATTTTCTGATACTGTTCTGTTGGTTATTTTTATTTTAGAACACTGCTCTTAGCCTTTACATTCTTGCTGTATCCTTGCTACCATTCCAGCAGAAGTCACTTTCCCAAAACTGGGCCCACTATCTTGTGATCCTATTCATTTGAATGGTATTTTACCTGGATAAAGCCTTCTAAGGAATGCATCCCAGTACTAAAGGCAGTTCCCAGCAGAATAAACTGCCGTTTCTGATGTCTCCTTCAGGTTAAACATTTTAGATTAATCAATAAGTTAATGGCAAATAAATGGCATGAGCCCCGTGTCCAATATAAATAAGATCAATTGGAGAAGCAGAAAAGGGCACTTTGGCATTGTCAAATATGCCTTGAGCAATGCTGCCTTCAGCTCTGTCTACTTGAGGTGAAATATCCAGATGAAAAGTGAACAACGAAGTGCATCATCCAGATATTTTAGAATATCAGTATGTCTGCAGTCCTTTACTTTAATATACCAACTTCATTTTGAGATGCCAGAGGTGTTATTGCTCTGAATGTTTGTCACCCAGAAAAGGGGCCATGACTATAGTGTGGTGAGATGTTTTTCATCCTCCAATATAAATCTATTCAGCCAGCCTGGGAAACAGTGGGCTAAAAATATGCAGCAGACACAGCAGTGTTAGCTTTGAGAATTCGCCAAACACCGTCTCAAATACATGTTTTCATAAGCAATTTCTTTCATTTCTCCCAATTCTCTCTGCTAATTTTCTTCAGTTACACTTTTTCAGATGTGTAATATCTCATTTTTGAATGAAAATATGCCTCAGCCAAAATAGCTGACCACCGTACATTTTTAGACTCTGCTATGTACCTGACAAATGAGGCACTAAGGCCTTCCCATATTCTTTTGGGGTTCTATTGGCTGAGCAGTCCTTGGTCATCCCACCTGCCTTCATCTAGGATCATGATGAATTGTCTCCAACTCTAGCCTCAGATTGTTTTTTAACATTTAATTTAGTTTCTTCCTGTGCTTGGATGAACATGGCCATGTTATGGATTTCTGCCCTAATGTATACCAGCAGGCTGGAAGAACAAGCCTCAGCAAGCTGTGGAAATTAGAGAGGCTGGATCAATAGCCAAGGTCGTGACCTCCTGGCTCTGATTCGGTACACTGTCCTGAAATTCTCTCCCCTTAAAATCCTCCTGCTGCTTCGAATATGAATCCATGTGCATTCCCAGAGAGGAATTTATGTAAACAAGCTTACCCCAATCTCACACAAACCAGGGCAGGACACATGATCACAAACACTGAAAAATTTGTGTAAACAATAATCTATGAATACAAACATGTAAGCTTTTGCTTTATGGGCAGCTTATTAAGCTTTTATCAAAAGACCCTTCAGCAGAGGGTAATAGATGGTGACAATCAGAAAGAAGACTTGCCAATTCTGGATCAAACCTCTAAGAAATTAGCTTGTGAAATTAACAATCTTCAAACAAAGAGATATGCCATTCTGTGACCACATCTTAAAATGTCTGGAATACAGAATTGTAAAAGTCAAACTGATTTAAGAAATAGCTTTACAATCAATGAAATATGATAAAAACGATTTAAAAATATTTTAAAGGAAGTTGATATTTTAGAGTTATAATTTTTCTGGGTGGAAATAACTAAGGTGTTAAAAATTCAAATCTAAAAATGCAAACCAAATACTATTATCATATGCACTATAACTGGTTTCAAAATTATCTGATACAAAGTGATCAATTAATGAGGACAAACTGTCTTTTAAGAATCTTATGGGTGTGTGAAAAATGGAACCATAGAAAGATTTGGGTCAAGATAGGCAGATTCTAAAAGAAAAAATTCTCAATAAAAACCTCATATAGAATTAGGGTGCCATTTTTACTCTACAAATATGAGTTTTACAAATATGAGCTATAGAATCTCTTTGTTTGGAAAGTAAATTTATTATGTGATATAGATAATGCATGGAATATGTGCTTGTCCTGCATGCTACTGATTTGCCACACATATGGTACACTGGTATTACTTTTTGAATGATACCTGACCACAGATAAACTCTATGCATAAACTCTGATTGTTTAGTCAACCTCCCCTCTAAAACTATATGTTAAAACTATATGTTTAGCTATATGTTAAAACACAAATCTATGTTCAAATACCTCATACAGTAACAATAGCTAGAAGCACTTCTCTATAGGCTAGTAATTTTACAATTGTTGATACTTTTGCTTAAAAATTTAGAAAATATGGTTGCATTCATAAAAGACCATATTCTACTCAATTTTTGTCAAACCACTTAATATCTTATCTTCCTTTTAAATAGGATATTTTAAGCAAAATATGTTACACTTTAAATCTCCAAAGAAAAATTAATATTAAGAATGTTGCTTCATTCTTAATACAGTAGGTGTTTCCTGGTAAAATATATTTACAAGAACTCTATAAAGTTTTTTTCCCTGTGCATCAAAGGGCTAATTATAGAAGAAATGTTTTTAAGCCTTTATTTGTACTGTCTTTTGAAAGAAATATATATCAAAATTTATAATATTTTTTTTCTTGTTGGAGAACTCTGAGACATGTCTAGTGATGTTGAAAGCTTGTTCCTAAATCTATGTTCAGGGATCACTCCTGGAAGTGTGTGTGTGTGAGTTGGGAGGGTCCATAACCATTGCTAGGGTTCAAACCAGAGTCAGACAAATTCAATTCAAGTGCATTAATGCCTCTACCATCTCTTTGTCTTTCCAAATACAAGTTTTTTTTGTAGATAACACAAAAATAATATTTTTAGTCATAGTCTCAGATAAATATCTGGGGACTAGATAGACAGTACTGGGATCAACGCAGTTAGTTTGCAGGTAGCCAATCATAACACTGCATGCGTTCACATAAAGGGTAAAATCTGTGCCAGAAGTAAATACTGAACACAGTTGAATGTAGGCCCAACTCTCTCCCTCAACCAAAGGAAAAAACAGACCCAAATCTATAGATAAACAGAATATATGAGGACTACTAAAGCAGTAGTTTAGAATACACAGTAAAGATGAGTTATAAGATTTTTTTCTACATAAGACAGTAGGTGTTTGCTGGTTGAAGTTCTATTTTTATACTCCACTTTACATGGAAGCACTTGGTTTATAACTAAATCATAATAGGTTCAAAAAGATGTAGACAAAGCTATGAAAAATTATGGGTACATGGACCATACAGCTGAAAACTGGCCATCTCAAGAGGAGAGACGGGGCAGCCAAGTCACTGCTCTGCTTACACCACACCTGATGCACCTATGACCCACAGTTACAGCTTTGCCAGTGGCCCTACTTCACCACTCCACTATGACTCTCTGCAAAGACACCAATCTGACTGAAACCCCAGGTGTGCCAGTATTTGGGCTGACATCACTAGTGTTTTTTTTGGAGTGAGTTCTGATACCCTCGTATTTCTGGAATCCTTGACAACCAAAACATATCTCACAAAAGCTGAAGTATCAGCAATAGTGCTTGGAATTTCTGGACTATGGAACTACATTCTCTGCAGTGCAGCAACTCTCATTCTTTAAATACTGTCATCTCCATAGGAATACAATCTTGTGTATTTCAATTCGACACCAATGTATATTTAAAAACACATAATATTCAGAAACAAAAGAGGCAACAGAATGATCAAATAGCAACAAGAACTTAATGAACCTTCTGATGATTTAATATCCTAATTGAGAGATATGACAATTTGCACTAATTTTCTTATTGCTGTACTCTTTCTTTAATTTCATTATTTTATTCCTTTTCTTTTATTCTTTTCTTAATAATTTTACTCCCATCTACCTGGAACCAAATGTATTTTGATTGACTATGTCAACTATGAGATACACAGTTTTTAAATAAAGTAATTTACATAGAAAAATAATTCATAAGCTCGATCGCTTCACAGTTTACAATGAATATCTCTAATTAATAAATGTCAATGTAGAATCAAAATCTAGAGTATGGTCTATTCTTATTACACTCAAAAACATATTTTCAGTTAAATAAATAAATCAATAAATATCACTGTGTCAGCTTCTTAGATGTAGCATCTTGAGAAATCTAATATGTGGGCAGAATATCCCGGCTAGGGAGGATATCTAAATATAGGTTTGACTGAAATGTTTTTTTTTTTTATTTCCTAGTATAGGATTTTTTCCTTGAAAACTTGTGACCCTATGTGAGGATTCTATGCTAAGTAATATGAGTATACTCCCTAATATAGGGCTCCATTTCTCATGTAGAGCTATATCACAATAAAACTTTTCCTCAAATACACCATTCTTCCCAAGTCTAAAGTTCTACTCCCAATGTAATATTCAATTATGAATGTAGAGTTGTCATTCTGCACAGGAATTTGTCTGTTTTCTGATCATTTAATACTACTTGATAATTTACTTTCAATGTGAGTGACTCCAGTGATATTTCCACTTAATAATATGCAGTTTGGGGCCAAAGAGATAACACAAGGGTTGGGCATTTGCCTTTCATGTGACCAACTCAGGACCTGGGTTAAATTCCCAGGATCCCATATGGTCACCTGAACCTGCTAGGAGTGATTTTAGAGCGCAGAATTAGGTGTAACCCCTGAGTGTCGCTAAATGTGGTGTAAAACCAAAACCAAACCAAAACAAACAAACAAACAAACAAAAAACAAAAAAAAATATTCAGTTTGGACACTGAATGATATGTTTAGTCTATACATCTATCATAATGTTAAATTAGCTTAGAATTTTGAATCATCTTGAGGCTCTACTTTTGATATTGAATGGGGCTTCTTTTTTTCTCTCAAAGGGACTTCTCCATATATTCTCTTCTCTGGACTAATTTAGACATCATAATGGCATGTTGGTAGAACTTTTTAAAAATATAGCTAATGTTCCCCCAAAAGATATAGCATTGGAACTCACCTATTATCCTTGCCTTACTATTGTTTGAAGCAATTATAAGACCTACAAGTTTAGATTTAAAAAAAAGAGAAAACAGACCTAACTTTTCATAAGAGGAAGTTAAAATACATCACCAGATGATCAAATGAAATTAGAGATGTGTTGCATGTAGAAAAATAACATCTGCCATGATCTTCCTATGTCATGATCTTCCCATGCAAACATATTATTTCTGCCATAAATCTTCCACATCTACATTTCATTAAGGCATTAGCTTCAAGTCTAAAAACCTCACCATCTATATTAGGTAACAATAAGAAAATGGCATCCCTAGTGTAGTTTCCTCATTTTCACCTCATGGAGCATTGGTCCTCTTGAAATAAAGTACATAAAGTCAAGCTAGGAAGCAGCTCGAGAATAACTTTTCACTGCTGCACTTGAAATAAGGTGGGTGCTTGAAACATCTGAAGTGCCATTCATTCAGATACCTTATATGACTAAGTTTGATTTTCTCTTAGTGGACTTTTCCCTCTGGCCACTTTGTGTTGCAAATTAGAACTTCTTCACAGCATGAAGGTTGGTCTTTCCAAAGTAAGTCCGTAAGCATGATAAATATGAACTTTATCATCTCTTTTTGAGTTGGCATCACAGTAATAGAATCTCTGTTTTGAACAGTGTCAGCATTGAACACGTTTAAGTCTAAAAGCCCTATCAGCAACGTTAGTCTCAAATTTACTTTGTAAAGAGAGGAGTTGGGATGGAGATGTACAATACTGATCATTTTGAGAAATTCTAGCTGAAATGGACTACGATCAAACAACTAAATTAAGTGGGCCATTTATTTAACTGAATGACCAGCAGTCAACCATTCTAATTAGAGAGGATTGCCATGAGTTCCAGGTTTGTTGAATTTATCCCCAAGGCTTCTTGAACTCTAAGATTCTTTGCCTTTATAATTTCATTAATTGCATCTAGGTAATCTGAAATTTTCAAAGAATAAAAGTATATAGTCCTGTAGTTTATAAGAAAAGAAGCCAGAGAAAGAAATTCTACTGATAAATTGAAGGTGCCAAGAATTCAATCATAGGACAGCCTGTGTCCAGATACTATGACCTTGTCTGCAAACAAAATAAAGAGCAGTGACCTCAAAGATCAAGTGTACATTCACTAGACAGTGAGAAATTAATAGAGAAATTATATAATAATATATTATATTATTAATAGTTATATATAATATATATAATATATTATTACTAGAGAAGTTTATATTAAGCCCTCAAATCAAATTGAGGGAATCCTCAGAATGCATCACAATAGGCTTACACCTCTTTTATCCCAGAATAGAGGAACACATACAAAGCATAGTGCCTCAAAATTATTAAAAGTACAATGTGACTATATGTGCAAAATAATTTAATAAACTAAAAAGTTGCATGTAAAACTTGTTTATTGTATTAGAACTTCTATCTATAAAGCAGAAACTTTTGAAATAAGTCCAGAAGCCTGATTGTCTCTCCATATCTATCCCCACAAGGATACCTTAGTTGCTAACAGATTATCTTTCAGCAAAGTGGTTTGTTTATCTTGGTTCACAAGTCTTGTGAGACCCTTTCTTAACATTCTTAGTCAATTGCTCAGTTTGGTTAAAATATTGGCTCAGACCAATGATTTTGTCAGTGGACGGAGCTTTAGAGTATACTGCTCTGAGATTTTTGTCATCACATCATATACTCCTTGTATCAGTTTCTCAACTCCAGGCACTCCAGCTGCCCTTCACGGGGCTGACTTCCAAAAGTACCTAGCATTGGTGCAGAACTGTACTGGCAAATGCATAATTTAGTAGATTTTACTCTGCATTATTAGACATGGCACCAAATATAGGAATGACACAGCGGTGAGCCTTTTGCTTAGATAGTGTTTTTCCGGAGTGAAGCTAAATGTTCAGAACAATTTATAACTTCTTTGCATAGTAGATAAGTATCATGATAGTCTTTTAATAGATGGCTCAACAGAAAAACATACATTATAAGGTCAATGTCAGTGCAAATTATAATTATAATCTCAAGAAATATCACATCAAAATAAAAAATAAGATTACTAAACACATTCATTTCTAACTAGTAGGAAAAACTAAAAGAAATGAAAAAATTCTTAGTACAAACACATTTCAAGTATTCCTTTCTGACATAAAAAAATGGATACTGTTCCAAAATTCTCACCTTAGAGCCCACAATAATAATACAAAAGTTAAGGTGTGTACTGTGTGTACAGTTGACCTCCATTTCATTCTTGGCACATATATGATGCCCAAGCACACCCTGAAGTAACCCCTGAGCACATAGTAAAAGTTAAGTCTCAGTACCACTAGAGTATTCTCTCTACAAATTAAAATAATAAAATAAAATAAAATAAAATAAAATAAAATAAAGGATCAGGGAGGTATTATAAGTTGCTTGCCTTGTATGCAACCAACCACTGTCTCAGCTCTGCCATGGTCCCTGACCACTGCCTAAGATCCCTGTGCACAGAGCCAATAAGTATAGCTAAGTGTGGTCCAAAAACCAAAAGGAAATCTTTCTACTTAAACTAGGAGCTGCAAACAACTATGTTTGTTGCCATTCTATGTTACTTGAAATAAAGTCATACAAATAACATTTTTAGTGTAGAACAAGATTAATTAAAGTAGCTTACATGTATTTCTCAATATTCTTATCTTGAAACCCAAATCCTTTACCTAGTGAAGGTGTAGCCTTCATGAATGGAAATAGTGTTCTCATAAAAGATATTCCATACAAATCTCTCTTTTTAATTATGGGAAGATGCCAGCAATTTGTGACCAAGAAGAGAATTCTTGTATGACATAGTGGCAACTTAATCTTGAACTTGCAATGAACTTTTTACTTTCTAATATATATTGAAATATATATAGAAATATTAAATTATGGATTTGTGTTATATTAAGCCTTCAGGTTGGTATCAGTTGTTCATAACATCTGTAAGTTTGTGCTAATCTCCTAAACATTCCTTAGTAACCACATATACTTCATTATTTTCAAGAAAGACTTTCCAATATATTCATGCAATTACCCTTAACCTCCATTATTCATATTGGCCTATAATTTCTCTGTTTTGCAAACATCTCACTCACTGATCCTCTCTTTTTAATTTTTCCATAATATGCAAACTCCCCTAAACACTTACTACACTGAGTGTATTACTTAATTATTTGCTTTACCTGTGAAAGAGCTTGCCTGAGTATACCAATGCTTCTTAATGCTCTTGAAAAAGTTGTCTTTACTTTTCTTCCCAAATATGATACTTCTTTATTTGTGCCAAAGTTCCTGGTTTTCAAAAAGTACTCTTGAATTCTTGCCTCTCTTTTAACTTCATGATAACTTCTCCTTCATTTACTGAGATTTTAAACCTGAGTCATTTAATTGGATCTTTGGACTAAGCTCTCCTTTTATTTGAAGAGTCTTAAGAAGTCTTAGGAACAATCTATTCTGGCTAATCCATTTTTTGATCTCATAATCTAGCAACCTTTATCATTCATTCCTAAGGACATACTCTGAGTCTTTCCATTACTTTGAGTCTCTCTACCTCTGTAATTCTAACATCAAGTATCCAGAAAAAAGGTGGGTGAGAAATTAAAGGTAAATAAAAGACACAATAATAGAATATATTTCTTATCTCCACAACACCACAATCCAAAGGAGATTGGTGTACTTCCTTGTAGTACTGCTTAGTGAAAGTTAGTCAAGTGTATCCATGGCAAATACCTGCACTGTTTTTCATTCTACCTTTCTTTCCAATTTCCACCCTAATTAATTGATAAACTTCTTTAATTTCTATCTCTGACATCTGTTTTCTCTAGCACTACTATCCCTACACTAAATAATATTTTCTTTGTATTAAAGCTCATCTATAATCATTCTTTTTCTAATAAATAACACCACACTTACCAAACTCAATTCGTTTGATAACAGGGAATTTTTCTGAATTATATTATAATCGTGTGTTTTTTAACTTAAACTCTTTTAAGGCCTTTCCACTACTTTTATAATAAAGTTTCTCTTAATGTTGCCTCAATGACTGATGCTCCTTCCCCACGTAACTTTATCTAATGTAGTTGCCATCCTTTTTTCCCACTCACTTGAAACACATTTATCCCATATTTGTTTCTATTGGCTATTATCTCTAACAATGATTAAAATCTATACCTATCTGGTGATATAATATATCCTTTATATATTACATAAAATATTTTTAGTTAACTGAACCTTCAGAAGGTTTTCTGAAAAGTCTTCCCCTGCTTCTCATCTTGCTCCTTCATCTTATCCTTGAGAAAGTTTCCTTTTCCATAGAGCAATCTGACTCTATATCTACTTCAACACATTTGCTATACTCTATAGCAAAACTCTTTAGTTAACTCTCCAACTAGATTTCAAACTTAAGAAATAATCTTTTTTTTTTTTTTGGTTTTTCGGGCCACACCCGTTTGATGCTCAGGAGTTACTCCTGGCTACGCACTCAGAAATTGCCCCTGGCTTGGGGGGACCATATGGGATGCTGGGGGATCGAACAACGGTCCTTCCTTGGCTAGCACTTGCAAGGTAGACACCTTACCTCTAGTGCTATCTTGCTGGCCCCCTTTAATTTTAACACCTGAAGTCTCAATGCATGTAGAGACAATCAGCACATTTTACTAAAGTAACAAGATAATATATATATATACATATATATATGTATATATATATATATTTGTGTTCCTAAATATATCCTCCATTCTCTTATATTTACTAAGATCATCTCTCTCTCTCTCTCTCTCTCTCTCTATATATATATATATATATATATATATATATATATATATATATATAACAAAGATCCTACACTCTTCAAGTAAGAAACATTATTTATACTTCACTGTTGATTCTAAACTACCAAAAATTCTCATCTGTTTATTATTGCCCTAAAATAAATTTATCATCAATTACACAATAGCAATTTATAACTTTTATGCTGAAAGAATATAAATACATATAAGAACTAGATGTGTGAACTCACAAACTTTAGAAACTATAATGTCAGGCTTGAGAATAATCCCCAGTTTGAGAATTCTTTATTTAGAATAAAACTAAAAAAAAAAATTGCTGCTAACACTCTTTGATTCTATTAGTTATAGTAATTCCCATTCTCTAGATGAGAGATATGTAATTTGAAATATAATTTTTGATTATATTAATATAGTTCCTTTTTATAATATTATTCAAGTACTGGTGGGAAATTCACACAATATTGTTCTCTTGGAGGCTGAAGCTTCCTACAGTGGTTCTAGAGGACTTGCCTTGCAATGACCACTTGGGTCAATCCCCACACTTCATATTATTCTTTGAGATCTACCAGGATTTGTTCCTAAAAACAGGGCTAAAAGAAAGATTGGAGCACTGCTGGATGTGGTCCCAAAATACAAAATAAAAAGCATATTTTATCTTTCTATAGGTGTCTCAGGCCATAGAGAACACTTCAAGAAATAGTAAGAAAATGTTTTTTTGACATTATTTAACTCAGCTTTTTCAAAATGTGTTTATCGACAAAGTTATTGACCTTCCTATATGGGTCAACTATTAACATTTTAGGGAACACTGAGCAAACATAGTTTGCAAATACTTCACTAGTGGGCAGAACATCGCTGAGGGGCTTGGAGGTTCAAGAATATAACATCTCACTGGTTATCTATCACAGACATAAACTTTCACCAGACTGAGATAAAGATGTACATGATTATCTGAAAAAAATTGCCTGGATGTGTGACCACTCATGCAAATTACATGCTCACTGATCCAAATTTGGGACATTGTAAAAATCTTAAATAATTCATTTGGTTTACTGGCTTACAATGCAGTTGCAAATGTTTTTTACCTAAGATAAAATCATGTTCTATGTTCTTTTTTTTTTTTTTTATGTGATCAAAATTTTATTAGAACCAGAATGGATGATAATAACATATTACAAGTATTTGAATAATGTTATCTTGAAAGGTACAATAAACATTATTCTCTGTGTAACAAAACATTGACTGTGACAATTATTAAAATTCCTGCAAGTACACTTTCAGTATATTCAACATTATTAAAACATTTGGAATAGATAAATGGGCATTCCTGTGTTTGCTCATTTTTTTTTTGCATATTTTTTTTATTTAAACACCTTGATTACATACATGATTGTGTTTGGGTTTCAATCATAAAAGGAACACCACCCATCACCAGTGCAACATTCCCATCACCCAAGTCCCAAATCTCCCTCCTCCCCACCCAACCCCTGCCTGTACCCTAAACAGGCTCTACATTTCCCTCGTACATTCTCAATATTAGGACAGTTCAAAATGTAGTTATTTCTCTAACTAAACTCATCACTCTTTGTGGTGAGCTTCCTGAGGTGAGCTGGAACTTCCAACTCTTTTCTCTTTTGTGTCTGAAAATTATTATTACAAGGGTGTCTTTCTACGTTCTTTTAGATGCTGTCCCCTAAAAAGTGCGATTCACACAAGGAGTTTTATGCTACTTTGGCAAAGTGAAATACCACTTCTCTAACAGAACAGGGTGCTATTTTTTCACTATAATGAAAGAAATTCCCTCAAGGCACACCCAAATCTTCCTTGATTTTACATGCACTAATTTACTGGATTTGTTAAGCTAAATATGAATTGTGTTAGTCTTGTTTCTGGCTTAGCACAAACTGCTCAATACCCAAGGCAGGTTGGAGAGGAGAGAGGAAACTCTTCTGGGCATAGTTGTAAGGTCAACAAATTGGAAAAAGCCACAACTCACCCTTGGGAAGGATTAAATATGCTGGCATCCTCAAGATCAGACCACATGTAAATGAGGAAGCTTAGTTACTATTCTAATGCAGGGAACTTTCTCATTAAGGAGGCGGTTCCATGGATTCAAATGAACATACTTGTGGTTTGTCAATCACCTTAGGGGACCAGAGTCTTCAGAAGAATTTTAAAATGCAAAACTTGCACTTCATAAAAATGAATTGGACTTTCAAAGAGCATAGATACTAAGAAATAAAAAGAATTGTCTTAACCTCCTATTATTTGCTTATTTAAAAGAAGACACGGACACTCTTCGCTGGCACAGTCGAAGCATTTAAATTCCCTCTGGGTGCAAATATTTCTGAGTACTCTAAAATTTCAGTTATTTGAACAATCCCTTAAAAAATTCATTTGCTTTTTAAGACTGACTTCTCAAGAATACTAAAACAGCTGGTACCATATTTATAAGAACTGTAGCTCTCATCTTTGTCTACATTAGGACTTGGAAAGCATTTTTTATTAGTGGCTTCACACTACACAGGAACTTTGTCTGTATCAAAAGCAATATTTGTTGGTGTATTTTGACAGCTCATGCACCCATATTTTGCATATGTGACACTTATAAGTATCCCTAATAGATAAATATATAAATGCATGCATTAGATATACTTTTTAGGTTTGTATGCCATATGGTCTCTTACAAAATTTCAATCTGCTATTGTAAGCAGGTGGATGCTATTGATGTGCAAATGGAAGTTGTAGAGTTAGATGTGTATGTGACTATTTCAATAAATGTATACATAGGAACAACATTAAAGCTTTACTTTCATATAATTTATGTCACAGAGAATATCTTTTTGAATTTTGTTGACAATTTAAAAATGTAGAATTCTTTCTAGCAGCCATCAGGAAAAATGAAGTCGTGACATTTTCCTATACATGATGGACATGGAAACTATTATGTTGAGTGAAACAAGTCAGAGGGAGAGAGATAGACTCCGAATAATCTCACTCATCTTTGGTATCTAAGAAAAATAAAGACATTAAATTGTAGTAATACCCAGAGACAATAGAGATGAGGTTTGGAAGGATCAGCCCATGATACCAATGAAGCTTACCACAAAGAGTGCAATTAGAGAAATAACTACACCAACAATTATCATCAATAATAGTAGTGAGTGAGAGAAATAAAATGCCTCGCTGGAATACAGGTAAGAGGTGGGGGAGGAGGGAAATGGGGGCATTGCTGGAGGGAAGATTGCAATGGTGAAGGGATTTTTTTTTTTATCACTGAAACCCAACTACAAACATGTTTTCAATCATGGTGCTTAACTAAATATATTATATTTTAAAAAGAAAAATAAAGAAAAAATTAAAATAAATCCATTTAAAAAACTGAAGAGCCAAATTTGAATAGGCTACCTTTGGCCCATAACCCATGGATGATTGATCACTACTTTAAATAAAAGCATATAACTAACCTTGAAAACATCTTGTTTTCAAGTTCTTTATTAACACAAATTCATTTCATCAGATTTAGTGAGGTCAGTAGAGCAAACTACATATGGAACAATTATCACTGCGTGTGAATTATTATAGTAATTTCAAAAATATTTTAACAGACTTAGAAAAATCCCGAGAAGAAAAATCAACACTATTTTTCTAAGAATATGTGCTTTGGAAAAATTACTTTTACAAATCTAGACTTATTTTTTTTCCAGAAGAAGGTACTCTTGACTTGAAAATGAATTATGATTATTTCGGTTTCTAGTAAATAATTATTCATTGCATTATTTTTACAAACATCCCTCCTAATAAATAATGTTTTCTTTGTTTTGTTTTTTGTTTTTGAGGCTGTACCTGATGACTCTCAGGAGTTACTCCTGACTATGTGCTCAGAAATTACTCCTGGCTTGGGGGATCAGATGGGACACCAGGGATCATCCTAGGCTAGCCTAGCTAGGCAGATGCCTTACTACTTGCACCACCGCTCTGGCCCCAAAATATGTTTTCTTAAAACAAAATTATATTCATGTTGACCTCGTGAAAAATGCAGCAAGAATTCAGATTTCTAATAATTCAATAACGACTGTTATCTAAGACTAAGAATTAAAAAAAGTCTATAGCCATTATACAAAGGTGTATCTGTTGGCAAAACAAATATCTGGCTTTTGGGGTAGGTAACTTTCAGTCTAACCCTGTGTATGTAGATTCAGGGAGAAGTGAAGGTCTTTAATTCTAAATATTTGTTGGTAAATGTTGCTCAAACAGCGCTTGGCTTTCACCAGATTGGGTAAAGACAGCTAACCAAACAAAGCAGTAACCTGGACTCCAGGCAGAAAACAGCCTCTGCTCTTATTCTTCCATACCTAGGCTGTGTAAGTTTGACCCTTGCCAGTATCTTCCTCTTCTTGAGTTTAGTGTGCAAAGCTATATCAATGTTTATGAATGTGTTTGTTACAAGCTTTCTATGAATTGCAGCTCCATACAAGTGTTCATTCTTTGAAAAGGTCCCACCTCTATGTCTTAGGCTTCTTGGTTTGGTAACAGGTAGCACAAAGCAGCCCCCCGGAGTTTTCTTTTCATGGGAATATGAACAGGAGCAGTGAAGTCATGGACTGAAGTGGCTTTCTTAAAGCAAATGGAGCTTTTTAAAGAAAAATAACAATTCTTTGCCTTCAAATCCCCCCTCTCCTGCCCCCACACCACACCCCCAAATCAGACCAGCCATATGTTTGTGAAAACTGCCGTTTCTGCAATCAAAAGTACAACATTTACTATAGCTTTTATCAAAGATTTCAATTCCCCTCATCTTAAGGAAAATGACCCTTTTATTTTGTTGTGGACATAAAATTATGGCCCTGAGAAAATTGGAAGCATTTCTGTTGAAGGAAATCAATTTTCTCACTGCCATATATGATCAACATGTCAGAGCCATCACCCAGATAATAATAGTAAAGTACAAGTAAAATGGTTGGTAATACGGGCTTTAAAGTTAGAAAAAGATAGAAGTAAGAGAACACTCCACTCCTCCCCCCCCCCTTTTAAAGTACGTTTGCAAAAGGGAAGAAAGAAGAAAAGAAAAACCATGAAGGGTTATTTCTATTCCTTCCCTCTTTCTCTCCCTCCCCACTCTCTTCCCTTTGCTAGTACTTTCTAAAGTCGAAGTATTTTATTTTGTATACTAATCAGCCAAAGCATTAATGAAACTGTAGAGATATGCATTCTTCCTGGAAAAGAGTAAGCACTTTATGTGTAAACCACTCTGGCTTCTTTTCAATCATTCTGTTAATGGGTGGCTAATTGTCAAAAGATGTGACCAGAGTGAGATGACCCAAGAGTGTGTTTAGGTGGAAGGCAACAGGGAAAGTACAGAAGCAGCTTCTTAATTTGGAGCCTGCAAACAAAAGGAAACATCAGATCTGACCTCGCTGCTGGAGTGTTAATGGCTTTCTCCCCATGCCCCCTGCCACTTAGCATCTTTTGTGCCCCACCCTGGGAAGCTTCCCGGCAGAAGTATGCATTAGCAAACTCTACAGTTACAAAATGCTGCTTACTACTGACAAGGAGAAAAAAAAATCTTCAGAGTGATTTAATGTTCGTCAGACAAATACATCTACAGATATAAAAGTGCCAATTTGGTTTCAGGCTGGTTTCTCAGTGATGTTCTTGCTGGGATCACCAGCAAAAAGCAGTGTTGTGCCCAGAAAAAGCAGTTTATTCTTAAGAAGAGATTAAGCACTATTTCTCTTTAGAAGAAGGAAGGCAAACTAACAATAATTCAGGCCCAAACTAGAACTGAGAAAAGAACAGATAAGAGTCATAAAATGCCGATTATTTAAAATAATTTAACACCCCACCAAGACAAAACTCTCTCTTTCTCTCTCTCTTTCTTTCTCTCTTTCTCTTTCTCTCTTTCTCTCTTTCTCTTTCTCTCTTTCTTTCTTTCTTTCTTTCTTTCTTTCTTTCTTTCTTTCTTTCTTTCTTTCTTTCTTTCTTTCTTTCTTTCTTTCTTTCTTTCTTTCTTTCTTTCTTTCTTTCTTTCTTCCTTCCTCCCTCCCTCCCTCCCTCCCTCCCTCCCTCCCTCCCTCCCTCCTTTCTTTCTTTCTTTCTTTCTTTCTTTCTTTCTTTCTTTCTTTCTTTCTTTCTTTCTTTCTTTCTTTCTTTCTTTCTTTCTTTCTTTCTTTCTTTCTTTCTTTCTTTCTTCTTTCTCACACACAAATCAACAGTTTATTTTAGTTAATTGATGGAGGGAATTAAGAATGAGAGATAAAAAAAATCAACTATCAAAATGCAGGCTAAGCGAATCTCACAGATATACTCAATGTTCACTCATTATTATTGAAGATAAATCCTAGCCAGCAATAAAGAATTTTAAAAGATAAATGAGAGGATAGACAGTTAGAGCATATTTCACAAGTCCTAGAAATTCTAATTTACAGAAAAGAAATAGTGGTTAAAAAATTGGAAAAGTTATATATTCTTGTTAGTTACATTTATTAGGAAGACAAACTGAATGAATTTTGTTAGAATTTTTCTTATCTTTTCTTTTTTTTTTTGTGGAAAGTTTGGCTATTTTTCAATTTAAAAAATTACATGCCATAGAAAGGAGAAAGAGAGACTGAAAAGATAGTATGGTGGGTGGAGCTCTTGCCTTACTACTAGTGCTACCTGGCCTACTTGAAGTTGATCCCTTGCACCCTATCTGGTGCCCTGGACACTGTAGGAGTGAGCCCTAAGTCAACCTTAAGCAATGCTAGGAATGAACCCAAAACAGAACAAAACAACTATGCAAAAATGAATTCATGAGAAAATATTGCAAAAAGACTATTATAATCATATATGATTGCATTAAATTGCTATTATTATGGATAAAATATAATGCATTTTTCTTTTCGTTTGCTTTTAACCATGAACAGCACTGTTCAGGGCATATTCCTGTCCCTGTATTTAGGATGCTTACTGAAAAGATTGGGGGACTATATGCTGTGATGGGTGGAGAATATGGGTAGTTTACATAAAAGTCAACTGTCTTATGCTCTGTACTATCACTCAGGCTCCTGTTTTAATATTAGTCCCTTTAATAGTGAAACCAGGCTTCTTGCTATCCCTGAATTTACATCAGTTATGACACCTAGGTTCAGCAACTAATTTGATATGTAAGAAATTAGCCTTCATTCCATCCTCTGGCTCTAGTCTAAGATTACAAACCACCTAAAGCTAAGTGTATTTGTTTTAAATCATACAATGTACATTGACAGTTTCTGTACTTTGCAAAGAAACAAATGTGAACATTCCTTTCATGAAATAACTGTCCTTTTACTCTTTGGTAAAGGACCAACTTGGTCCTTTTACCAACTTGGAAGAGTAAACTGGTTGCATGCTTGCCAGAAAAAAAATAGTGATTTATATCTTATATCCATTAATCAAAATATAGTCAAACAAAATATAGAAATAAGTTATAAAACAGACATTTCAGTGGGCAGTTATCATTTAATAAAAGATAATTTCCTTTCAAATCTGGCTAATTTGTTTAGAAAGGAAATTAGAAATAAAATGATGCAATAGGCTCTTTCTACCTCAAAGGGAGGAACTAGGCCTCTTCTCATAACTTTTTCCTGGATTCCTTCTCAACTTAGTCTGCAAAGGGCCATAAGCCTTTGTATTGTTGATTTACACAGAAGAAAGGACAATCAATATGGAGGTCCTAAACATTAATGAGCAATGCTCAGAAAGGTGCATGCATATAACATCTATTTTCAAAAGGGGGGTTTAATATTTTATCATTCACTTAATCCCCAAACTGAAACCTACTTTTTTATGGGTTGGATATCCTAATAGTTTATCTGTTACTATTTCTTTTAAATCTCTATTTGGTTTTTTATAAATGAAGAGTTGACTGAGATATTCATATTCCAGTCAATCTCCTATTTATGCTTCTGAAATGGGTAATTCATTCAGAACTGCACGCCAAGTCTAATGGTGGGATGTGGGTGCCTTTGGGCTCATTTAACACTGTGAGACTCTTGGCGCTCTAAACATCAGGATAAACCATGTGTTGAGAAAGCTCATACTCAGTGGTTTATTGCAGTGGAATGGTTGGAAGAGAGGTGTTCAAAGAACATTTCCTGTCAGTTAGTAAAAGCACATCAATAAAAATAAATCAATGCCTACTTGTTTTCTAGGAATCTGCTTCATATTCAACAGACTTCAATTATGTTGCAGTTATGATCAAGTAGCCCCCAAAATATGTGTTTAAAGCTAGAATTAAATATCTTAATTGATAAAATGATCAAAGAACCCAATTCTCCTGTTATGTACCAAAACATACAGCACAGACAAACACAGCTATAACTAAGTGAAAATGGGAGGTCGTATTATGAAGGAATTGCCTTGGATTGGCTAACTTAAATTTGATATATATCTTATTTATTAAGCTTCTATATGCTTTTCACGGTCTTCCCTGTTTAGAACCATGACTTTGCAAATTGTAAAAAACAAAATAACAAACAAAACCTAAAACAAACAAACATGAGAAAAGTAGAATGCCAGTCTCAAATGCAGGTGTGTGTGTGGGAGATTGGGGACATTGGTGATGGGAATGTTACACTGGCAAATGGGGGTGTTCTTTTTATGACTGAAACCCAACTACAATCATATCTGTAATCAAAGTGCTTAAATAAAGATTAAAAAAAGATTAATCTAGGATCAAACCAGATCTATATGGCATATATGTCTTCACTCATTCATTTGGTATTGTACCAGACTTTGCTACTAAGTTAGGGTATTATTCTGCTGAAAACTCTTCATTTAACCATGCTCCTGGCAGCTATTATTAATTGATAACTTAAAACAAAATACATAATACTTTGCTATTATGGGTCAAAACAATTTTTTTCTCTGGCCCTAGATGACTCACATACTCTGTCATGATCTTCAACAAAAGAGAGTTAAGATCTCTTCTATTAGATATCTGGGCTCTCAAGTTCATGGACTCTCTTGAGACTCCAGATCAACTTTTTTCAAAATTACATCTAAATAATTCTGTTTTTTTTTTTTAAATTATTGTACTGAAAGTGCCAGTTTCATATACTCTTTCCATTTAAAGTAAAAACAATTTTTTCCTATCACAATAGTCCTTCTTTGTCTGTGGTAAGTACCTATCTTGAATATATATTCATAATTTTAGTATTTGGCATACAATATATCTCTGTAAATCTACAATAAAGCAATATTCAGTATAAACTCTCCCTATAGATCGAACTGTATGTTTCAAAATCCAACTAAATAGCTTTAATTCTAAGCTCTAAAAACTTCTATCACATTTCTTTTCTAAAACTTGATGTCACCCAATCTCTTTTTGAGTCTAGACTCATTGCTTTGTGTCTTGTTGCTTGTTTTAAGTTGGATTTATCTTTGTCCCTGTGAGTGATTTACTTTCATATTGTCCTACAATACAAGAGATATGATGTCATCTTCTTGTCCTATCCCAGAATGAGGGTTAGCAAATGAAGAAAATTGGGCAAATCCAAAGAGAAGTGGTTTCAGTGTTGGTTGTGTCTCTTTATACTCCTGCAGCCAAGTTGTTCATTTGCCTAATTTTGTATCTAGGATTGTTGTATGAAACAAACTACAAATACAACATTTTTTTTTACTTCTCTGAAGCTCCCCAATTTTACATCTAGATTTGCTTTATGTAATTTACTGAAAAGATAACAATTTTGTACTGCTCTCCAGCTCTTCAATATCATTATCATCAATATGATTTAGTTATATTCTCTCAGCCTTTGACAGGTTTGAAACCTTTGAAAGGTGTCCAATTTCTTTAGTTCTTTTTTTGTATAACAAGCAAATTTGAGTTTCAGTAAAGCTCCAGTAAGAGAATATCAAATTTAGAGCTTGAGAGTATGTCTTAAAAATCTAAGCATAATACTCTTTCTAGTATAATAAGACTCTAACCCCCTTTTCTGTGATCTGTTATAGCCATGTTCTCTCTTTCATCAAATTTCACATTTTACCTGTTTCAGTTCTAATTTATTTCAATTTTTTCTCACATTTATCCATTCATTTGTTTTGCATTTCTCTCTGTGTCTGTGTCTCTGTTTCTCTTTCTATCTCTCTTTTCCTGCCCCCAAACCTTCTTTCATAGGAGAATGAATATTTCTTGAGGTATGAACATAGATCATGTGACTGACATATTTCATATTTTATAGAGCTTGCATTGACCAATATACTTTGTGACTGACAGTTTTACATGATAGCATGGTTTTGTAGATAGCAACATAATTGAAAATTACTTCTGATGACAATTTGCATTTATTGAGGACATCAGCATTGCAAGCATTGGGAAAAGTAGTTAGCATGCCACATTTCCAGGAACTTCATAACAATTCAATGAGCTAGTTATTTTTATCCACTCTTTTTAAAAATTATAAAAAAAAAACTTTGGAAAATATGGCAGATCACAATGTCACAGTACTTGTAAATGACAGGGTCATTACTCTAATTCATGTCTGACTCCCCAAACCCAAGTACCTGAGTGAATAGTCAAGAACAGCAGAACCATTGAGGACACAAGTTAAAAATTGAGTTTGAAAGTCCTGGCTGAATTTTAATTTCCGTTTTCATTGCCTTTACTTGCTTACTATTTTAAAAAATAATGGAGACTTTCAGTAATGTTTTCATTTTAAGTAAACAATTATATTAAGAATAATTTTTTTGGCCACACCCTGTGACGCTCAGGGGTTACTCCTGGCTATGCGCTCAGAAGTTGCTCCTGGCTTCTTGGGGGACCATATGGGTCGCCGGGGGATCGAACCGCGGTCCGTCCTAGGTTAGCGCAGGCAAGGCAGGCACCTTACCTCCAGCGCCACCGCCCGGCCCCTATTAAGAATAATTTTACTCTATTTTCCACAGTGATTAGGTATCTTACTTAATATGTATATTCAGAGCCAGAGTGGTGGCGCAGTGTAGGGCATTTACCTTGCATGTGGCTGACCTAGGACAAACTGTGATTCAATCCCTTGGCATCCCATATGGTCCCCCAAGCCAGGAGCAACTTCTGAGTGCATAGTCAGGAGAAACCCCAGAGCATCACCAGGTGTGGCCCAAAAACCAAAAATAAAAGTATAATCTTCAGATATTAAATATCTGCTACTGTTATATCTGCTACTGTTTTGTGACAAAATTGATACAGTATTTTTAGAGCATGCAATTATAATGAAGGCACATTAGAGTATAGTTTTTTTCTGGGCCTTGCAAATTGAGAAATACAAGAAGGCATAGTTAAGTGTCAGTGGATTTCTAAGAGTCTAAGGAAAGTGAATTGTGCAAACAATATAATACAGGGAGGGCAAGTGAGAAAAATAACCATTTTATACCAGTCTTCACTCCTATGAGATTTTGTAGTTACCTTACGATTTATTTAAGCACTGCACAGAACTTTTGGCAGGTACTGTCAATTGATCAGGATGACCTCTAGATGAAGTCATATTTAACATGTTCAATTAAAAACATAATTTCTAGGGGACATAGAAGCATAGCAGTTAAAATATGTCTAACACATTGGTAGAGCTTATCAAAAAAAAAAAGAATCATTTAACACTATTGAAAAATGGGGAGAAGAAATGAACTGGCAGTTCCTCAAAGAAGAACCTTATATGAACAAAAGGAACATAAAAAGAAAAATCTTTCAAGTTGTTGTTAGGGAGATGCATTTCAAAACGACAATAAAATATCATCTCCCACCTCAAAATGTATAAATCAACCAGTACTGATGGTGGGAATATCAGCTGTTTTAGCTTTTTTGAAAACAATATGGACTTTACCCAAAAAACTAGATATTGAGTTTTTATATGATCCTGCAATACTACTCTTAGGAATATACCTTAGAAGTTCCAAAACACAATGCAAAAAAGCTCTCTGCATTCTTATGTTCATTTCAACACTATTCACAATAGAGTCTGGAAATGACCCAAATGTGAGAACAGATGAGTGGATAAAGAAACTATGATACACCTACACAATGGAATACTATGCAGCTGTTAGGAAAAATGAAGTCATGACTGATAGCATGACCTCAAATAAATGCCAAAACACTCAGGCAACAGATATAATAGTATGATACTTTGGTTTCTGTTGCTCTACCTCCTTGTCATCATCCCAGATGGAGCATCTTCTATTGTTCTGCCCTCTTAAGGATAGAGAGGACCATTTACTGTTCCAGGGCCTGATTTGTTTAAGTAATATTCCTCTGTCTAATTGATTCGATCTTTTTTTCAGATGTTGATAACTGCAGAACCCATTGAGAACTGCAGAACCAGTCAACTGCCTGGACCCTCATTTTAAGAGCTAAGGTAGCATAAATTTTGCCCCTCTTATAGGTAAAGCCTCGTCTTTTTCAGCCTGAAAAAGTTACAAAAGACAGACGTTTGCCCACACTCCCTTTTAATAGCTTCTAAGGCGGTGAAATCTCTAGGGAAAATGTAAAACAGGAAGGTCAAGCAGGAAAGCTGCCAGGGGAATAAGGGCAGAGAAGGAACCACACAATGATGCAAATTATCGTTCTGGACAAAAGTGGCTAATAAAAGATTAAGTGATGTACATGATACCCTTTTAGTAAAAATATTGCAAACTACAGTATCTAAGAAAAGTATGGCATGGAGAGAAGGAAAATGTCTCCTTTATAGGCAGGCAGAATTGAAGATGGAAGGGAAATGGGACATTTTGGGTGAATATGTGCACGGGTGAAGGGTATGGCCCAATTATGAACAACTTCGTAACTTCAAAAATAAAAACCAATTAGTAAAAACCTTGTAAAGTGTTTAAAATAATTTCATAAAGAATTTATAACATTAATTGTCCTTACATACAATCTACCCAGATTATATCCCCTACATAGCATAAGGTCCCCTGAGAAAAGCCAGGAGTAATTTCTAGGCATGTTGGATATTACTCCTTTCAGCCCCAAAGGAGAATTCAAACCCTAAATGTGCTACTTCTTGGATAAGAAATATTGATTAAGTTATATAACCTTTAAAATTCTCAACAACCTCAATACTAAATTGATTTAATGTTAATATATATTTGCCAGGAGTACAATAAAATAAATACAAGTAGAAACTGTGTAGTCATTATCATTAAAAAGAAAATAGTATGATATCCTTTTCCCCTAATTACAATTATTCAAAATAAAGCATATTCTTCAAAAATTTAATATTCTTCTCCTACAATTTTTTCTAAGTTCAACGTTTAAGTAAAATAATCCTAAATTTTCACTAATGTTAGTGATTTTTTTAGTCTGTATTTTTAAAAATATTAACTATTGGATTTAGATCTAGATTTGTGTTATGATTTCTGCCATTTTCTTGGCATTTGGTAAATTGCTTAATCTCCAGAACTTCATTCTTCTTGTATATAAAATAGGAATAACATTTATTATTTTAGTGTAAAGTTATTGTGAGATTAATAAGAGACAAAATATATAAATCATTTGGTAAAGATTAATCATAGCAATTCCTGCAAAACAGGTCTAAGGGCACCTGGGAGCATAATATTGAAAGGGGGCACCTGACCATGACATTGCACTTTGAGCTTGTCCTGTTAGTGTGACCACTGTACTAGCTGCTGTTTACCAAACTCTGATGAACTTACTTAGGTTCTTGTCCTTGGCTACTTCCTAGCCCTTGTGCAATATCCCTGGTTGAAGGCTTGATCCCTGAAAAATCACAGACCCTGATTATAGCAGAAATGGTAAAGCTTTAACTCCCTTTTGTACTCAAAGTTATGAACCATCAAATGGAAAGAAACTGACAGGAAAGGGCAGGGGTCCGAATAGGAGACTATCAAGGTTCCTATTCTCTATTTTTTTTTTTTTTGCATTTCAATCAATAATTATGGATTGCCTGAGCAGATAAAATAGAACATATTTTTGCCTTGGGCAACTGAGAGGCTGGTGATGCTGTGAAATATGTTTCATTTACATAAACACATAAAACTTAGTGATATTAGGAAATTACTTAAATGAATGAATGCAAATGTGTACATACCAACTTTAAGGAAAATGTTAGTGTGTTTGCTTTTAGATTCTCTTTGAACCTGAAGGAAAAAGAACAGGGCTTTTTGTTGAGAATGAATAAAACTAAAAGCTAATAATATATGTGACTTTTGACTTGTATATTTATGTAATTTTACTAAAGATTTTAAATAACAAAATGTATAGTGTACATATATAAATATGTATATATGTACATATCATGCATACAAGCATACCATAGCTATAGTGCTCAATGACTTTTCACAAGTTGGTCATACTTATATAGCCAAAATGAAGGTTAAGAAAGAGAATTTTTTTCATATTCAGAGCCTACATACCATGTCTCTTCTAGTCATTGCCCTATGCAACCAAAGTGTTAAATTCTAAAATAGAATAAATTCTAAATTAGGATTTTAAATTATAGTATAATGTGTGTGAGTTAATCAATAATACAGTGATTAAGGCAGTTCCCTTGCATGTAGCTAATCTGAGTTCAACCCTAGCACCCCATATGTTCCTTGAACCCAAAAGTGATCCCTAGATAGAACTAAGAGTAAGGCCTACATAAAGCCAGGTGTGAATCCCCCCAAATATGGGGAAAATCGGTGTATTTTATATAGTAGAATTATATGATATAATACGGTATGCAGTTTTTAAAAACTACTATTCTATAAAATTTTAATTCACCATTTGATGGTTATTTTATTAAATCTGATTCACTGTGAGACATAGGCTTAGAATAAAATATTCCCACACCAACATAAATATAAGGAGGATATTGAAACTATGGTGGTGGCTTCTTATATAATAATATTGTACCACTAAAACATATAAGCATTTACACTTTTTATATTATTTTATTATCTCAATAAATGTATACTATTTTTAAATCATAGATTATTTTTACACAGGATGATTCCTTCATACCTGGATGTCCCAATCTTGGTGACTACTCTTAAGAATGTGAATTCATTAGAAAAGCTTTATTTGATTGAGGCCAGGTATTTGCTTCCCAGCAACACAGCTTAAGTAAATGCCCAACTCAGACAGTCAACATTACTGTCTCAAAATCTTTCATTTTGACATATTATCACAAATTTGTCATTAGGGAACTACATACGCACATATGTTCATAAATATTTGGTCTTGGTAGACTCAGATTGACCTGCTAGAAAATCCAAAAGTGGGAAAAAATCTTATCTCTGTCCTTGGAAAACATAACAATTAAATGAAGGGAAAGTTTGAATGTGTCCTCTGAGAGACTTTGTTTCTCTGAAACAAAAAATCATTTTGCTCTAGTCAATCAATAACTCTGTGTTGTAAATGTGGATCTTAGGCTAAGAAAGAGGTTATCAGCCATAACATTTCTTAACACTTTCATAATGTTATCAGGAATGAAAAGGTAACATTTATCAAATATTTACAAGGTGCATGGGACAGAGTACAGTGTAAACATAAGAATCTGATAATATTCAAGCTGCTGTTTTCAAAGAGATGCAAAAGAAATCTCAAAAATGTTTGCTCTTCAATGATATATTCTCCATCATGTAAAAATTTAACTACTGACATGCTCTAATGACACATGGAATGATCACACACAGGAAGGCACATATCTCCAGTGAAAGGTCAGCATTAAAACAGATGAAAGAGATGGCGTTAGGCAAATGCCAACCAAGAAGGAAGCGTATTTCTAAGTGAACATAGAAAAATATTAATGGAAAGTGTGAGGCATAATATATATATATATATTGCAGTTTATTACATATGAAAGATGTGTGAATAAAATATTGTGTAAAATATGTGCAAAAATATTGATCTTCCTGGAGGTCCATTCTATTCCCATTTCATCATCCATAGTTTATTTAGTTTATATGGGGACAGATACTTTATTTTTCTTTATCTCTCCCTAGATATGAACTCTTTGGCCTTTATTTCCCTCGGAACGAATCATTAATTTATTAAATATAATCAAGAAAAAAGCAGAAGGAGGAAGAGGAAAGGGAATGAAGTAGAGGCAAAAACTTAATAGTAAAAAGAAATCTCACAAAGGAGAGCCACACAATCTAATAAAGTCCGGTCTCCACATGCTCTCTCTCTTCCTGAAGACTTATAATTCAGGATTCTCCACAGAATTCCAGCGCAATTCCTTTGGTTTACAACTTCTGGACCAGGATATGGACAATATTGGAATGCATTTCTCTGGAAATTAAAGTATAACTAATATAATTTGAGGATTTAGGACAATGAGATAGAACTTTCCAAAAAAGAAAATAAAGTAGATCTTTGTAGTAGAATATGTGTTTCTTTTTCAGAGTTAAATGTTTTATGTCATGATTTTCTTAGCCTAAAATCTGAAATCGTATCAAATTCTGCAGTGATGGTATATGTAAGCTTAAATTTAAGATTTTATTAAAAATGTTTCTTCTTAAATATAACTGAATATTTTTTATCAAGTATGACTCATAGAAAATCAGAATTTAAATATCAGGAAAATTTGTGCTTCTATAAAAACACAAGATATCTGTATTTTAAGAATACTAAGTGAAGAACACTTCAAATTGCACAACAGGTTACTTTATTTCATGTGTGACTAATTAGCAGAATAAAGAGGATTATGAGCTTTTAAAATTAAACTACAGCCTATAAATTAGATACCATTTTTTAACTTTAAACCTTATATTGATATTCACCCGGAATAAATATTGTTGGGAAAAAGAAAAGCCTTAAAACTAATTGACTTCCTGCCTCAGGCATCCAAGCATCTTTTTGCAACTCTGGGTTTGTTCCCTCCAGGATACTACTGCCAAAATGATCAACACCAGGTCCCAAAATAACAATTTATTCTGCCCAAAGGACATCATGCCCCTAGTCTCCTCACCAGATGAATTGGCACAATTACATCCTTCTCTCTTGCTTTGTCCCTAAGGATATCCTGGGTGTCAGGGCTTTACATGTTATGATGATTCAGTGCAAAAAATCTGCTAAGAGAAAAGACAATGCTACAAGCATCTTCTTAGAGTCTTAGGTCCAAACTGATAGGGCGAAACACAAATCCCCCAATGGTTTTCTTCTTCTTAAACTTCACTGCCCCCCAGGCACAGCCACAGATCAAGTGGAGAGCTAAATCCTTTCTTGACTCCTGACACAAATGTATTGGCATTAACCAACAAAGACACCAAATTAGCCAATTTCAAGCCCTCTCTTCCACCTGCCTCCTTTCCCCCCTAGAGTTAGTGACTTAAAGACCCTTGTGCAAATGCCACTTTAATTTGCTGACAGTTCTTCTGAAACAATAGGATGGAGAGGAAAAATGCACATTTATTTCTGCTTTAGGAAATGAAAGTCAGTTCAACTTGCTTTCTAACTTGTTTTGCTTCTTTTGTCCTAAAACTCTCTTCTCTCAGTATTTAGTCTTGCACAGAGCTGGCTTAAAAATGTTTAAATTACTCATTTTTTCTAAGACAGGTTGACTGAATTTTGCATTAAAAAAAAATCCTTTCTCAGCAGGAAACCCCATGCTCACCCTAGAGACGATGAGGAACAGGTGTATTTCTGCTGCAAAAGCTTTTCTTAATGGAAATAAACTTAAGGTGGGGCCTTAAAGAACTGGGAAAATAGAAGATGAGGTCATTTCCTCAGAGGCATAATATTCTGCCTACTGGAAGTTCCCACTACTCACCGCCATGTGTTATGATGATGACTGTAACCCTCAGAAGAAGTGGGTACTTAACCAGTGCTTTGGAGTATCAAAAGCATCAAGACAATATTATCTGACATTTTAAAACAAGTTATAACTTGGTGGAGGAAAGTAGAGAAAAAAATAGGGTAAGCAAAATTATTCCCCCACCAAAATATTAAAAATAGCATTTATATTAGAATGCCACAATAGCTATTGAAGACTAGCATTTTCTTCCCAAATATTTCAAACGAACAGCAACAAACCACTTGTATTTGTTGTTCATATTTCTATTGTACTTTATATAAATATACACATATATGTTCATATATATATATATATATATATATATATATGCTTTGAAGCCACACCTGATGGTGCCCAGGACTTATCCCTGACTTTGTGTTCAGGTATTACTCCTAGTGGGACTCAGGGTAACATATGTGGTGCCAAGGATTAAACTCAGGTGGATCACTCTGCTATGCCTTGAGACCCTACACTTAAATTTTAGTGACAATTAATTAGAATTAGTTTGAAGAATTTCTTTTTGTTTGTTTGTTTGTTTGTTTGTTTTGTGGTTTTTGGGTCACACCCTGCATGGCTCAGGGGTTACTCCTGGCTCCATGCTCAGAAATTGCTCCTGGCAGGCACGGGGGACCATATGGGACGCCGGGATTTGAACTGATGACCTTCTGCATGAAAGGCAAAAGCCTTACCTCCATGCTATCTCTCCGGTCCCAGTTTGAAGAATTTCTTTCATTCTCCATTTGCTCTTTTGTTCACTCATTTGGTCATCAATAATTATTGCATACCAAATATATAACAAATGTAGTGCTAAGTATAGGAGACATAATAATGCACCAAATAGCTAACTCTCCTTTCCATGTACTTGTTGCAAATAATGTGAATAATTGAGTTTTACAAATAAACATCAAAGTGCTAATCTCTCTGAGAGACATGGAGTTATTTATATATTTATACCTATTGTAGTTTTTGGTGTGTTTGTGGTGTTTGTTTTATTTTAAGGAATACCCTTAAATTTTTCTTATAAAGTGGTTTTTGAATCTGTAAAGTTAGTTTTGAACTGTTTTATATTCATGAAGCTGTGTATCCTTTCTTCAAACCTGAATAAATGTCTGGCTGGGTAAAATATTCTTTGTGAAGCACTAGTTTCATTGATGTTTTTTTTTTTCACTATATCCCACCCCTGTCTTTGAGCCTGAATGATTGCTTATAATAAATTTGCTGTAAATCTTAAGGATAGTTCTCTATATTTAATTTTCTTTTATGATCTTGCTTTCAGTATTCTATTTGTTGTTTTCAAATTATTGTTACTAGAATGTGTTTGGTTAAGGTGCTTTTATTTAGATTTCTTTTAGCTTCTTCTGGCTTCCAATATGTGGGTGAATGTACTCTTCAACTCAAGAGACTTCTCAGCAATGATATATTTGACTGTTGATTCTACATAGGGGTTTTTTTTATGGCCCTCTGGAACCCCGATCTTTCTCATGTTGCTTTAGTTAATTTATTCCAAGGTTCTGTTGTCTTCTGTTCACTTATTTTGAGAGTTTTTTTTCCCCCATCTTATGTTTAATTAAAACTCTTTTCACTTTTACTCTTGTCTGAGGGTGTTACACAGCTTATCTTTCAGCTCACGGATTCTCAGTGATTCTCACTGATTCTCAGTTCGCTCATTTATTTGTTTGTTTTTTGTTTTTTTGGTCACACCCGGCTGCGCTCAGGGCTTACTCCTGGTTCTACACTCAGAAATAGATCCTGGCAGGCTCGGGGGACCATATGGGATGCCGGGATTCAAATCACCTTCTGCATGCGAGGCAAACACCCTACCTCCATGCTATCTCTCAGGCCCCTGCTCACTGATTCTTTAGCAACTCCTATTATATTGGTGAGGCCTTCCTATGAGTTTTTCATTCCACCTACAAAGTTTTTCAGTTCTGTCACTTCTGTTTGAAATTTTTTCACTTATTCCCTTATATCCTCTTGAGTCTTACTGGCTGTCCACTCCATTGTTTTCATGAGTTCCTTCAGCATTCTCAACATTTTCTCTCTAAAATCCTTGTCAACATATATAGGTGATGGGTTCTAGTCGAGTCTTCAGAACTATCATCTTCATTCACTAATAATTCTGGGGTCTGTATTGCTTTTCCAGTCGAGGCTTATTAACCAGAAGAGATGCATAGCAGTGGAGCAAAATAGAGTTTTTCTTGGGTTGCACTGACCTGCAGTAAAAATGGCTCTTTCAGAATCAAAGAGGAGCCCGCTGCTGGTCTTTCTGTCTGCCTCCATGTCTTATGATTGTGTACTATAGTAGTGTTTTGAGATTAATCAGGATGATACAAAATATTTACTAAAATGTCAATTGAATGTAAATATGAAGAAAGTATTAGTTAAAATTAAGTGGGAATAAAAAAGCATTTGAATAGTTGTGAAAAAGCATGGCACACTCAAAGATCGGAAGTTGTAGTTGGATTGGAAACAGTATGTCTGGGACAAACAGAAGGCAGAAATAGACGGCAGAATTATGCAGACCTTCATTGAGAGTCATATCTATCATTGAGAGTCATATTTATCCTAGAAACTTTGGAAAACCACTGAAGGATTTTAGATAGGATAAGAAAGGGTAAGATAGGATAGGATAGAATAGGATAGGATAGAATAGGATAGGATAGGATAGGATAGGATAGGATAGGATAGGATAGGATAGGATAGGATAGGATAGGATAGGATGGGATGGGATGGGATGGGATGGGATGGGATGGGATGGGAAGGGATGGGATGGGATGGGATGGGATGGGATGGGATGGGATGGGAAGGGATGGGATGGGAAGGGATGGGATGGGATGGGAAGAGATGGGATGGGATGGGATGGGATGGGATGGGATAGGATGGGACGGGACGGGACGGGACGGGATAGGATAGGATAGGATAGGATAGGATAGGATAGGATAGGATAGGATAGGACAAGAGAGGGTAGGAAGAAGGGTAGGATAGAATAGGAATAGGGTAGGGTAGGATAGGATAGGATAGAAAAGGAAATATAATGTTAATATAATATGATCTATGTTGGTTTCTCTAGATACTTCATATTTTTTTGAAGAAATAGGCAAATAGGAAAGCAATAAATCTACTTATAAAGAAAAGAAAAATATTGGTAAAGGTTATTTTAATTGAACTCATTTTGTAAAAATCACATAAGTGATACTAATAAATAAATTACCTTTTAAAATACCTTTCCCTCTATTTATCCTACAGAGGAGTAGCTCTACAAGTCATCTTATTTTGATATGTATTTTGTAAAAAATGCTAATTATAACATCTAGGTTTCGCTCTTGTGATTGGTTATTGGTTATTGAATCTACTCAGATCCCATAGTTGTGAATTCTATTTCTATATTATAATACAGGTAGTGTGGGGCGGGAGAGATAGCACAGTGGTAGGGCATTTGCCTTGCATGCAGAAGGACGGTTGTTCAAATCCTGGCATCCCATATGGTCCCCCGAGCCTGCCGGGGGGTGATTTCTATACATAGAGCCAGGAGTAACCCCTGAGTACTGCCGGGTGTGACCCCCCAAAAAAAGAATACCGGTAGTATACAGAATAAATTTATTATATATACTGACACATCCACACAATGTAAATAGGTGCCATTCATTTGCTCTTAATCTTGGATGATATCCATTTTCTCTAGGGGATAAGGAGAGTTGACAAGAATATCTTGAAGACAAAAGGAGCCAGTCCTTATCTTTGGGCATATTACAGTAATGTCTAATTTTCCTTAAAAGTTACATATGAATGAGACTATTCTGTCTATCTCTTTCTGACTTAATTCACTCAGCATAATAGATACCATGTACATTCACACATAGGAAAATTTCATGACTTCATCTCTCCTGATGGCTGCATAATATTCCATTGTGTATATGTACCGCAGTTTCTTTAGCTATTCATCATGTTGAATGGCATCTTGGTTGTTTCCAGAGTCTGGCTTTTGTACTATTTTTATTCTTAGCATGCACATGTTCACCAATGCCAGGAATTAAAAAGGCCAGAAGAACCGAGAAATGATATTATTTCTCTTATTGGGGGATCCAAGCAAGAGCCCACATTCAAAGCTAGACTCACCCTCCAACTTTCCTCTGTGTAAGTACAGTAAATATTTTATCAAACCACACTATTATATCTGGGGTGAAATCACCTCATGATAGTAGATAAAAGAAAATTCAGGAAGAAAAAAATTAACAGATGTCTAGCTCCTAAAATGTATTCCTTCCATATTTTATGGAAAACCAAACTACTACTTACTGGACTTTGAGTCTCTCAGATGTCTCTGTACTCTTTATTCTTGTCCTTTTCTCATTTTTATATAATCCTCGATGACTCTAATAAAAAGTAGAGACAATCAAGAGTTAGGAAGTGGAGAGAAAAGAAAAGGAGCATCTCCATCTGTGAGCACTCCTTCAAAACACTGAGAACCAGTCTTGACTTTATAGATGTGGGATTGCAGGAAATGTCTATTTTTACCTTAATCTGTATATGCACTCTTACACATTGGATGGAATTATCTTTGAATGTATCACCTAGGATTGGTGTGGAACCCAGATGGTCCCACCTTCCACGTGTGCTGTTTTCCTTCAGATAAAATGTTTGGTTGGAAAGGAATAAAAGCTTTCATTTTCTGGATCTCATATGGCTTGCTTGGAGAGGTGGCCTGCGACCGAGGTGTGAAGGGTAATATAGGGAACTCTTTCTAAGCCTTTTCTCACTATATTCGCACATGTGAATTAATTTTCAGACCGTCATCTGATTTCAGACCCATCTCTAGCCAATTTCTTTCACTCATGCCCTAGAAAAAATTGCATGATTGGAAACGACCCAAGTGCACAAGAACAAATGAATGGAAGAAACCATAGCACACCTACAAATTGGAATACTATACAGCTGTTATGAAAAAATGATGTTATGATTTTGCATGTACATAGATTGATATGAAGAGTATTATCTGAGCAAAATTAATCAGAGGAAGAGGGGTAGATATAGAAGCATTTTGCTCATTTGTGATATATATATAATATACAAATATATACTACAGCATGGTAATAATGCTGTAAAGGGAATAAAGCTGTAATAAATGGAATAATGATGTAATAAAGGGAATAAAGACAAGAGCCAGGATGTCCAATTCATAGTAGTAAGTTTGCCACAAAGAGTTAGGGCAGTTAGGGCAGAGAAGGGACCACTATGACAATGTTAGTTGTAAATAATCACTTTGCATAAGAACTGGGTGATAAAGAAGAAATTAAATTTATATGCATGACATATTTTCAGCAATAATTTTGTAACCATAGTGTCTAAAAAGAATAAAAAAGATAAAAAAAACAATGTCTACCATAGAAGGTGGCAGGTGGGAGGGTAAGGAGGTAGAGGTGATAGGCTAGCTAGGGTCACTGGTGGTGGGAAATATGCACTGGTGAAGTATGGATATTAGATTGTTTGACTGAAATTCAATAATGAATAACTTTGTAACTGTATCTCACAATGATTTAAAGAATTTATTACAAGAGAAAATTCCTTAAGAAAATCACAACCAATTAAAAATAATCTATATGTCTAATTTCTGTTCTTACTGTAATTATGCATTTGAATAAACCCATTTTAAACTTTAAAAAAGAATAGTACTGATAATGAGCACTAATAGTTACTTTGATGGAATTATATAAAGATTCTAATTAAAGCATTATAATTTTTTCCTTCAAGATATTCTTGTCAACTCTCCTTGAGCCCCTAGAGAAGGTGGGCATCATCCAAGATTAGGAGCAAATGAATGGCACCTATTTACATTGTATGGATGTGTCACTATATATAATAAATTTATTCTATACATTGTATATATAAAATCCTATCATTAAGAGATTTGTAATTCATGGTGATTAAATTTAGAACAATATTAAAATGAATAAAAATATATGTTAAAAATTAGGTAATCCAAACTGAATAATAAAAACTAGGACAAAAATTAAAATAATTTTAAACCAATTCATTCAGACACACCTTTGTTCTGAAATATCCTCTGTTTAAAATTTGTATTTTTTTCCTTAACAAGTGGGGTATGCTACTTATCAGCCACCTTTCTAGGTGAAAGACAAGACAGTTTATTTATGATTATATGAATGGACTCTAATGATCCTATAAAAACAGAAATGTATTACTGGAGAAGGCTTGGTTCCATATTTTTTTTATTCAGTGACTATCAATTCATATCAAGAACCCAGAGCAGTCTTCAAAGGGCAAAGGCTTTGTCCTCTATTTTATGTTGTAGAATGAAAACAAGTTTGTGTGGTATCCTATAAGTTTGCCTTCCTAGTTCCTCTTTGTAGAAGAAATGACCATGTAAATG